>NW_027206426.1:417500-419595 GCF_024711535.1 Dipodomys merriami | reverse complement strand
GAAGGAAGGAAGGAAGGAAGGAAGGAAGGAAGGAAGGAAGGAAGGAAGGAAGGGAGGAAGGGTCAATGACCCTGTTTCTCTTACCTATAAAGAAATGCCCCCAAACATCTAGAAATTCAGGTGGAGGCAAAGATAAAGCAACTAACTGTCTGTGCCTAACTCAGCTGCCACATTCCCTCCCCCCCCCCCCGCTTTAACCTTGAAAACACCCATGAAGTCAAGGAGCTGCGTGGGTCGGTCTGTCTGTCTGTCTGTCTGTCTGTCTGTCTGTCTGTCTGTCTGTCTGTCTGTCTGTCTGTCTGTCTGCCTGCCTTTTTTTTTTTTTTTTGGTCTGGTTGTCTGGTTGCCTGGTTGCCTGCTTGCTTACTCCATAAAACTCCACCAGAGTGTCTCCTCCAAAAATTCTTATTCAATGATCGAAATCAAGGGTCCTAAGGGAAGAGTCCCTACATGGAAGGGTAAAAAGTCACTAACCCTCACCTGTGTTTGGTGACAAGAAGACCTCCATACCAATAGTCTACCTTAATACATGAGGTCAGGGCAGGGAAGGAATGATTTATTCAGGTGATCTAGTCAGTCACACTAATGGGTCTCTAGGGATCCCCCTCCATGTGTCCCTCTGTCTGTCTGTCTGGCGCGCTCGTGAGTGTGTGTCTGTGTGTGTCTGTGTGTGTCCGTCCGTCCGTCCGGCCCTCTGTTTGTTGATTCAGGGGAATCTAGTTGGACTTGTGGATCTCTCTCGTTCCCCCTCCATCTCTTTCCCTGTGTGTCTTTCTGTCGGTCTCTGGGTCTCTGTGTCTGTCTGTGTGTCTGTCTCTCTTTGTCTCTGCCTCTGTCTGTCTCTCCTCTCTGTCTCTCTGTCCTCTCCCCTCCGCGCCCCCCCCCCTTGCTTTTCGTTGTGGACTCTAGGAAGAACTTTATTTCAGTCCCAGCGGGGGCTCTGCTTACTCTGCTTGCCAGCCTGGAACCCACCCGCCAGCGGCAACTTCTTCCTTGGTGTCCCCGAAGGAAGGAGGGAGCAGGAACCGGTGTCCCAAAAGAGACTCTTATCTCCAATGAATGGCACACCCTGCTCTGCTCGCTGGGCCGCCCGCCCGCCTGCCGTGTCAACCCACACAGAACATGAAAGCCCACATGAGCTCAAGAACATGGAAAGACTCAGTGTAGAGGCTTCTCATTTTGAACCCACTCGGTCTGTAAACAAGATGGATGCCGCCGCTGCCGCTGCTGCCATTTAGGCCCGAGTTTGTAGGGAAGCTCTCTACCACCCAGACACATTGAGACACACTGAGACATTGAGAATGTCTCAAGGAGGATGGCTGAAGGATGGATGGCTAATTTTACTCAATCTCTCTCTCTTCTTCTTCTTTTGCCAGCCCCTAGACTGGCAAAACAAGTGGGGGAGGGCTGGGAAGGTGAAGAGCACAGAGAGAGACAGCACCCAGCCCCAGAGTTCAAGCCTCACACCCGACACACACACACACACACACACACACACACACACACACACACACACACACACACACACACACACGAAAATAGCTGGGCGCTGGTGGCTCGCGCCTGTAATCCTAGCTACTCCGGAAGCTGAGATCTGAGGATCTCGGTTCAAAGCCAGCCTGGGCACCGAAGACCGTGAGACTCTTTTTTTTTTTTTTTTTTTTTAGTTCTTTTTTTTTTTTTTTAAATTTAATTTTATTTGTGAACATACTGTACAGAGGGGTTACAATTACGTGGACAGGATAATGCGTTGCATTGCAGCCTCCTCCTTTGCTTACCCTTCACATCCCTTCCCAGCCTCCCCAATCCTAATCCTTCTCCCCTTCTCCCCCCCCCACCCCCACCGACGTTGTAAAGCTCGTTTTGGACATGGCAACTTGTCCTTCTCATTGTTGCAACGGGTCCGGGTCCACCTGTAACCTTAAACAACTGGTTTTTCCCCATCTCCTCCACAAGTTATACTGACATCAAATATAATGAAAGCAGGGGTTATACTGTGGGGGAGGGACATAGAAAGCAACAAAGAGATAATCTTATAAATGCGTTAGAAACACATGCATGCATGAAAGAAAAAAAACATTAGAATACATATCTG
>NW_027206426.1:382500-400000 GCF_024711535.1 Dipodomys merriami | reverse complement strand
AACGGGCGGCGGCCCACACAGACGCTCGGGAACAGCGTCGCCAGGGGCCGGAGGGGGAGGGGGACGGGACCCCCCAAAAACCCCACGGCACCCCAAGCACGAGGCCGGGAAGCCACACACCACACGCCCTCGCATCGCGACCCAGCACAGGCTCCAGGCTCCGCCACTCGACACACCGCGCGCGAGGCAGGGGCGGGGACGGATCGGGAACGTCCTCCACTCACCACACCAGACGACGGCCCGGGAGAGGCCCCGCGGGACCCTCCCCCAGCTCGGAGGGGGGAGGCGCGGGCACGCAGTTACCAACGCGGGCAGCCACTAACGCTCAAAAGCGGGACAGGGAGCGGCAGGGCCGCGGGAGCCCATCGGGGGCGGGCCCCCGCCAACCCGGCAGCGAACGCCGCCTCCCGAACGAGGATCGCTAGAGAACCTCTCCTCACTCTGAGGGTGGCCCGCACCCAACCCCGACGGGAACCCCGCCGGGACCAGCACACATCAAAGGCGTCCATCCTTCCCACCACGGGTGGCAGGGAGGGGTGGGGCGGGGGGGGTCTGCGGCAGCAGCAACACCAACCCTGGTCGGTCGGCCTTGCCGTGCGGGGCCAGAGCAAAGTCGCGCACACGGGCGGGGAAGCCCGCACAGGCCCGGCTCGCCTCCCACTGCAACATCTCAGGTCCCCCGGTGCAACAAGAGCCAGGTGACACGGCAGGGAAGACAAGCCAGGACCAGGGCCGGCAGCTCATGCGGGGAAGCCACCCGCCCGGCGCAACAAGGGAAGAGCGCTCCTCCTCTGGGGAACCGCCTCGACCCCCCCCAGCAGAGACGTCAATCTCTGCGATAACTTTTTTCTCACTCGCACAAGCCCCACAAACCCAAGGACGGCCGGGACACACCACGGGCAGCAGGCTGGCACAAGGCAACGGACAACGCCGGGATCGGGAACGACACCACCACTCAGCCTCAGGCACCTGAGAGAACCGACCGGGAGCGTTCCGGGAGCACCGCAAGAGGGCAGAGCGCGAGGCGCGGCTTTTCACACCACACAGCACGGGCAAGCACGGAGCACCGACCCTCCCTCTCCGCGGAGAGAGCCGACCCCCGTGCCGATAACGAGTCATGGGAAGAGAGGAGCAAGATCAGGGGCGCCCCCCCTCCTCCAGCGTGTACAAGTCCCCGACCTCACGGCGAGGGCAGGGAGAGCGCAGCCGGACCCGGTTGCCGCACCCCTGCCTCCCCGCACACCACCGGCGCCGGCACGGTGGGACGGTGAGGGCAGGGGCCCACGGGCAGAACGAGAAGAGCGGTCCCATTCGCCATGAATGTCCGTCCCTCGCCTGGCGCAGCTTAGGCCCGGGCCCGAAGGAGATCGCAACGTCACCACATCAATCACACCGAGGGGGCGGAGAAGACAGCCACACGGCACTCGGGAGGCGGTGGGGCCCAGGAAGCTCGGCTCCCGAGAGGGCCAACAGCCTGGGATAAAAGCGTAGCCAGGACAGACAACCTTTCGTGAGTAACGAGCGAGGTAAAAGGAAAAAAAAAAAATAAAAAATAAAAAAATAAAAAAATAAAAAAAATACCACGGGCTTCAGCGTCCCTGGCGCTCGGGATTACCAGGACACCTCCGCCGGGCACAGAGCCGAAAGAAGCTAGAGAGGAAAAAAAGAAAAAGAAAAAGAACCACGGACAGCGCTCGGGAGTAGCGCAGGTCAGCGGCCGACCAGGCCCGCCATCGGGAAGCGGCAGGTCGGGGGAGTCGGAGCTAGGGGCGATAGGGAAAAAAAAAAAAAAAAAAAAAGCCACGGAGGTCGGACGAGCACGACGGCAGGACGGGGATGCCGCACACGCACAGGCAAGGCAAGGCAGGACTCGCCCCCCGCCTTTTCCTCCTCAAGCCGGCCACGGCGAGGGAAGCACACCGCGCGGGCCTACCTATGCACCCCAGGCAACCAACCACTCTCCTCCTCGGCGTGCCGAGGCAAGGGCCAGAATCCGGCACCGGGAGCGGGGGAGAGATCAAGGACGACGGGACTCACTCAGCCACCAACCAACAACCACCACCACCACCACCACCACCACCACCACCACACCCACGAGCCACCACAGGGGCAAGGCCTGCTCAGGGCAGCGGGAGCCCGGGGTGCGGGGGGAAGGGCAGGGGGACCCGGACCGGGAAGAGACGGGAAAGGCCCGGCACACAGCATCCGAGAGAGCCCCAAAAGACCCGCTGACAGCCACCGGGACACGGCATGCCAGCACCCTCCTGCAGGTACAAAATCCTCACGTCACCACGCCAAAACCAGCTGGTCACGCAGGGGCGACAACTCGCTGGCGACAGGGACCTCTCGGAAACCACATCGGGGACACCTGTCCCCAACATGTCCCCAACAGAGCCAGACACGGAACTCTCAGGGACAGCTGGTCGACCACATAAGGCGAAGACAGACGAAGAGAGAGGGCGGGAGCGGGGTCAGGGGACGCACCCGCCCCACTACCCCGGGTGCGCACGGGCTCACGGCACGAGCGGCACGGGGAGCCTTCCCCCGGCAGACGCGAGGCACCCACTCCGAGAGGCACCCAGCCACCACACCCACACCGCGCGGGGTCGGTGGTGAGCGCCCTGCCGCCAGCACGCACACACGCGGGACTCCCGGGCTCGGGTCCCCGACTCCCGAGGTGCTCCCTCCGCCTCGACTTTTCCCCTACGCAGGGCCCACCGGGCAAGTCCCCGCCATCGCGCACACCGCAGACGGTAGGTAGGTAGGTCCCGGCCCCGAGGCTCGCCTCGGCCGTGCCCACGGCTCCTCGCGCCGGAGAAGTCTGTCCTCCGGCCTCCGGGGCCGTGGAGAAGGCCGTGGAGGAAGGCCACACGGGGCCGGCGACCCAGGCCCTCGCGCCCGGCACGCGCCAAGCGCTCACTCGGAGGTGACTCCGACGACCATCCTATGTCGGGGAGGGGCGGGGTGTAGGTCCCGGCCCCGAGGCTCGCCTCGGCCGTGCCCACGGCTCCTCCCGCCGCAGAGGTCTGGCCTCTGGCCTCCGGGGCCATGGAGGGAGACCACACGGGGCCGGCGACCCAGGCCCTCGCGCCCGGCACGCGCCAAGCGCTCACTCGGAGGTGACTCCGACGACCATCCTATGTCGGGGAGGGGGGGGGGTGTAGGTCCCGGCCCCGAGGCTCGCCTCGGCCGTGCCCACGGCTCCTCCCGCCGCAGAGGTCTGTCCTCCGGCCTCCGGGGCCGTGGAGGGAGACCACACGGGGCCGGCGACCCAGGCCCTCGCGCCCGGCACGCGCCAAGCGCTCACTCGGAGGTGACTCCGGGGAGGGGGGGTGGTCCGAGTCCGGGCCGGGACCGGCCCCACCACCTAGCGGCTCACCCGGGGACCCTTTCCCCCGACTCCCGAGACGTCCCTCGTACTCTCCTTCTTTCGCCCTCAAAGACCAGAGTCCAGGGAGGGGAGGAGGACAAGGCGTCGGGCCCAGACAGAACTACGGGAGGGGAGGAGGACAAGGCGTCGGGCCCAGACAGAACTACTGGTCGACCCGACCAAGCCGCCACCCCCGGCACAGACCGGGCACGGAAGAGAGAGCGGCGACTCACGGCCCCACCCCGCGCTCGCCTGCGGGCGCAAAGTCCGACAGAACAGCCGCCCCGGCGCCACAGCGACACCACGGCGACAGTCGCGCCCGGCACCCGGTAGAGGCCGGGCCTCCGCCCGGCTCGCTGCCGCCAGACCTCCTCCTTCACTCGCTCGCTCGGCTGAGAACGAGGGGACTGTCATATCAAGGCGGACGCCAGGGGGAGCACGACAACCGCCTTCCAACGACCGACTCCACCGAGCCGCCGTACCCCGGATCGGCGCGCGCCGGCCGGCTCTGAGCTCCGGAGACACAGAACACGGAAACGAATCGCCTCACTCCCCACCGCCACGCACCGAGAGGCACAACCTAGGTCAGGACCTGCAGCCGGGTCCTCTCTGCGACCTCACGAACGACACCAGAGCCACCAGAGACCTAGACCGAGATCGAGCCGCCGCCGCCGCCGCCAACCGCGACCAAAGTGAAACCAGGAACCAGGACGGGAGTCGCCCGAACGGAGCGGCCCGAACCCGAGAACCGGGAAGCCGGGCTCGGTCCCAAGCAGGAAGGGGCGGCAAAGACGGCAGGCCTGCACCACGAGAGAAAACGAACCGGCCACCCGCACGACCTCCGCCGCCCGTGGCAAGACCCCCACCCCCACCCAACATGGCCAGAAAAGGGCAAGTGAGCGCTCGTCCCACCGTCTGCCCGCCCGTCTTTTTTTTTTTTTTTTTGGGGGGGGGGGTGTTTGTACGTTTTGTTTTCTTTTTCCCCCAGATGGAAACCAGAAAGAAACAACAACAACAACAACAACAACAACAACAACAACAACAACAAAAAACTCCCAAAGATGGGTCGGCTCCAGCAAGAGACGAGCCCTCGGGAGGCACCCCGCTCACTTGTGAAAGTCCGCCGCCCGCCCGCCCCACAACACGCTCCCTCCCCCCGCCCCCACCCGCCCCCCCCCCCCTTCACAGGCAGGGAAAGGGCAGGGGGAAGGCCAGAGAGAGGTTTCTTCTAACACAGAGAGGGTAGGTACACGTCACGCACACAGGTCTGGAAACCCACGGTGACAGCGCCATGGGAAGCGTGAGTCCACTCACCCATCACTAAATGACAGGAAAGCCAAACGAGAGCCGCTGGCTGGGCAGAAAAGGCCTTTGACAAAATTCAACATTCATTCATGCTAAAAGCTCTGGAGAAAATAGGAATAGAAGGAACATTTCTAAAAACAATAAAAGCCATTTATGACAGACCAATAGCCAATATTATACTTAATGGGGAAAAGCTACAACCAATTCTCCTAAAATCAGGAACAAGGCAAGGATGCCCACTGTCTCCACTCCTCTTCAATATAGTCCTAGAACCCTTAGCCAGGGCAATAAGGCAAGAAAAAGACATTAAAGGGATCCGCATAGGGAAAGAAAAAGTTAAACTATCCCTTTTTGCAGACGACATGATACTATACCTCCCTCCACGATCCCTAAAAGTCCATCCCGAATCTCTTAGAAATCATAACTCTCTTCGTCAAAATAGCAGGATACAAAATAAACCCACAAAAATCAGTTGCCTTCCTATACACTGATAATGTACAGGAAGAGAGGGAAATAAAGGGAGCAACCCCATTCACAATAACCTCCCGAAAAATAAAATATTTAGGAATTAACCTAACCAAAGATGTAAAAGAACTATTTAATGAGAACTATAAAAAGTTAAAGAAAGAAATTGCAGAAGACACTAGGAAATGGAAAGACCTCCCATGCTCCTGGATAGGCCGACTTAATATAGTAAAGATGGTAATACTTCCAAAACTAATATACAAATTCAACGCAATTCCTATTAAAATCCCAATGACGTACATCACTGAAATACAGAAAACAGTCCAAAAATTCATATGGAACAACAAAAGACCTAGAATAGCCAAAACAATTCTAGGGGATAAAGACAATATGGGAGGGCTATCCATGCCGAACTTCAAACTCTACTACAGAGCTATAATAACAAAGACAGCATGGTACTGGCACAAAAACAGACCCGAAGACCAATGGAACAGAATAGAAGATCCAGAAATAAATCCACAGGCCTACAGCCAGCTGATATTCGACAAAGGAGCCAAAGACATACAATGGAAGAAACACAGCCTCTTCAACCGCTGGTACTGGGAAAACTGGGCAGCCACATGCAGAAAACTAAAAGTGGACCCCAGCCTATCACCATGCACCAACATCAACTCAAAATGGATTAAAGACCTTAACATTAAACCTGAATCTCTGAAACTACTGCAGGACAGAGTAGGAGAGACACTTGAACTAATAGGCACAGGAAGGAACTTCCTGAACAGAGTCCCAGGGTCACAACAAATTGGAGAGAGACTCGACAAATGGGACTACCTTAAAATAAAAAAAAAAAAAAAACAAAAACAAAAACAAAAAAACAGCTAGCCTTTTCTAATAGGCTCTGCCACTCTCTCTGGAGCAGGATTCGGGGCATGAGGCGATGAATCTGAACCCGACACACAGGTGTTGGAGGGTAGAGGCATCTTCACTCACATGCCTGTGGTGGAGGACCTGGACCCGAGTGTGGCGGTGCACAGTGGGTGTGGGTGTGTGTGTCTGTGACTCTGTGTGTGTGTGTCTGTGACTCTGTGTGTGTGTGTGTGTGTGTGTGTGTGTGTGTGTGTGTGTGTGTGTGTGTGTGTGTGCGGGGCTGGGGGGAGGGCAGGTAGGGAACCCTAGGAGGAAAGACAGGGAGAGACAGACGAGGGGCCCCGGCCCAAACAGAGTGGGGGGGTCAGAGGGGCGATCCTATCTCCCGGGGGGGGGGGGTGAAGCATGGTTAGAACCCACAGGCCCGGCGGGCGTACTTCTCTTTGGAGTTCGCACTGGGAACATATGCGGGCAGAAGCGCCCCAGCACACACATCGCATCGCAGACGGGTAGAGAGGCAGAGCCAGGGGGTCAGGCATGGTAAACACTCTATTCCGTCAACACACACACACACACACACACACACACACACACACACACACACACACACACACACACACACACACACACACACACACACACCCTTAGGGTGTGTGTACAATATCCACAAGGTAAAAGTTTATTCATCCATTCCCCAAAGAAGAAGAAGAAGATTATGTCAGTTACAGGGAAGTAGATGGATGGACTGATGGACTAGGAGCGGGGGGGGGGGGGGGCAGAGGGGGGGGTGCCGGCGGCGGCGGAGAAGAACCTAGAACAGGTGATGCCAGGGGAAGACAGACCGGCGGAGAGACAGACAGACCGACCAACCAACGGCACCTGTTTTCTCTCCTACGTGGATGCTAGACCTAAACTATAACTGGACATGGTAAGCTACACAGCACTCCGGGCAAACAGAGTGTGTGTGTGTCCCCGTGTGTGTGACACACATACTGTCCTTTTGTCAGAAGGTGTAACTTCTCTGAGCATTTAAGATATTGCAGAGAAGACACAAGACGTAATATCCGTAAGTGGCACGACTGTGAACGTATTATAACAACCGGACGTGTGAGGACCAAAGCTGGAATTAGGAGGACAGAAATGTACCTGTCCTCACGCTTTGGGTCATGATCACAAGTACATTTGGTTTAGGATCTTTCAAAACACATCGATGTATCCTTCTGGACACGATGGTCTAGGACCACACTAGTCAATAGCCACTTCAAAGCCAGATCCGCGGTTGGATACGTTTCAATTGGCTTATATTGCATCCTCCAATATTTTTCTCTTCTTTTTATTCTACCTTCTCACTAAAGATCCAGTGGTATAAAGCTACTTTTATTCTCTTAATATTCCATAACTGAAGTGATCTGCTTTGTTTTGCAGCTTTCTCAGCTTAATTCACTGAGGCCTATTTAGTCACACATGATGAGAGGTCCAGAAACATCTTTGGGGCCACGGATGGCTTTTGTAAAGTCCATTTGGGGAAATAGCAAATATAATCTACCATGTCCTAAAATGTAACAGATTATCTCTATGGGGCCGATAGAAATATCCAGATGTGCCCTGTCAACAGCCAGTTATTTTAATTTACTTAAGGGAAATCAAGTGAATAAAAGTCTATATAGTTCAAGAAATTGTATTCTGATACCTATATAAAAAGTTTACCTGAGTGGGTGAGGACATTTGCATGAAATTTCACCTAGGGCAGCACTTGATATTTATAACTCTCCCTAAACTATTGCATTGCCTGTTTTCCATTTTCTTGGCACTCCTTTAGAAATGTTCCCGTCTCAATCTTTCACCCACTGCAGCCGTGGGACCCTTTTTCATAATACGGACGTAAAGACATTTGTGGTACCGTATATAAATTACAACCGTAGGGGCTGGGAAGGTGGCTCAGTGGTAGAGTGCTTGCCTTGCATGCCTGAGGCCCTGGGTTGGATTCCTCAGCACCACATTAAGCAAAAAGAAAAAAGCCGGAAGTGGCGCTGTGGCTCAAGTGGTAGAGCGCTAGCCTTGAGCTGAAGAGCTGAGGGACAGCGCCCAGGCCCAGAGTTCAGGCCCCACGACCGGATCCAAAAAAAAAAAATTACAACCGTAAATAAACTGGTACAGTTTGCTCGTAAGACATAATATCCAAACGAATTCCGTGTCCAGAAAATAACGAAAAAAAACACCCCCTGCGGGCCCCCCTCCCCCTCCGCTCGGCCCTCCCTTCAAGAACATTTCCTTGTTTGCTGTTGTTTCGTTTTGTTTCGTTGTAAATAAATAAAGCCGCAGAAGAGAGCCGGCGATACCTCATCGCTACTCTCGCGAGAGTCTCTCGGACTCTCGCGAGAGTCGCCAGCCCCCGCCATCAGCACCGAATCATTCCCTGTCACTCCACACGGTGTCCAGTAGGTGGCACCCCAAAACAAGGAAAAAGAACGTCAGGCCCAAGATCGATCAAGACACTTAGGAAGGTCTTGTGAGGAAGGAACACCTCCCCCTACACACACACACACACACACACACACACACACACACACACACACACACACACACACACACACACACACACACACACACACACACACACACACACACACACACACACACACACACACACACACACACACACACACACACACCAGCACATCCCCGCCCACACAGGTCATGAATGGCAAACCCCTATGGCACAGAGAGACAGACAGACAAAACACATGGGGTGTGGAGAGAGACCGGAAATCAAAAACAAAAACAAAAACAAAAAACATTTTCCTGGCTTGACCTATGAATGGGCCTGGGCTGGCATTCTGTCCTCTGGGCCCTACAGTCAATCCATGGCGGTCGCTCCTCTCTCCTCATCACTGTAATCCTATCTGATATTTGCCAGAGCCGAACGTGCAGTGGGGACACTTTGGTTCATCGATCTAAACTAGGGCCCGGGGCGGAGGGGGTGGTGGTGGTGGAGGGGAAGCCTAGGAAGTCTGTTGCTATAGTTGGTGGCGGCGGCGGTGGTGGTGGCGGCAGTGCAAAGTGTGTGTGGGGGGAGGGGGGGAGGTAGATCACATGCTGCCATACGTGCCTGTGCCTGTGTGGTAGGAAACAGCAGCAAAGATCAAGGGGTGCAGGGTGTGTGTGTGCACGACGCCCCAGTCAGTCCTGGGGCTTGAACTCAGAGCCTGAGTGCTGTCCCTTGGCTCTTGTGCTCAAGACTGGCACTCTGGGGCTGGGAAGGTGGCTCAGTGGTAGAGCGCTTGCCTTGCATGCGTGAGGCCCTGGATTCGATTCCTCAGCACCACATAAGCAGAAAAAAAGCCGGAAGTGGCATTGTGGCTCAAGTGGTAGAATGCTAGCCTTAACCTGAAGAGATGAGGGACAGCGCCCAGGCCCAGAGTTCAGGCCCCACGACCGGACCCCCCCGCCCCCGCGCCAAAAAAAAAAAAAGAGACTGGCAGTCTGCCATTTGAGCCAAAACTCCACTTCTGGCCTTTGGGTTGCTTAATTGAAGACATGAGGCTCACCAAAGTGCAATGCCTATATACCTCTGATCATATAACAAGAAGTCTTCCCCTTTCTTTGTGTTTGTTATCATCGATGTTATTTTGTTTTCTCTTCTCCCCCCCCCCCATTGTTTCTTCCTTCATCTATTTCCGGGAGGGGCAAGAAATGGAGGGACCCAGGATGAAGAAGTGCAACAGTGGCACTCACTAGACACTATGTTGACACACAACCTGTGGGTGGGGAACAAACAGAACTTGAGGGAGGGAAAACCTGTGAGAGAGCCAGGGAAGGGGTGACATTGTCCAAAAAAAAAAAAGTACTCTTTTTTAGGGGGTGGGGGGAGATGGGAGGGCAGGAATGGAAACAAAGGAGGAGGCAACAATGCTTGATAAGAAATGTACTCATTTCCTTGCTCGTGTCATTGTAACCACTCTGTAAGTATTTTCACAATTAACACAACTCATTAGCCGGGCGCCGGTGGCTCGCGCCTGTAATCCTAGCTACTCAGAAGGCTGAGAGCTGAGGATCACGGTTCAAAGCCAGCCCGGGCAGGATAGCGCCCAAGCCCAGAGTTCAAGCCCAACGACAAAAAAAAAAAAAAAAAAAAAAACTTATTAATTAAAAAAAAAATGTACTCTTCCTACCTCACTTATGTAATGTAATCTTTCCTATCCTTTTTTTTTTTTTTTTTTTTTTTTTGTCAGTGGTGGGTCTTAAACTCTGGGCCTGGGCGCTGTCCCTAAACTCTTCAGCTCAAAGCGAGTGCTCTACCGCTTGAGCCACAACGCCACTTCCGATTTTCTAGTGCCTCATTGGAGATAAGAGTCTGGTGACTTTCCTGCCCTGCCTGGCTTTGAACCGTGATCCTCAGCTCTCAGCCTCCTGAGCAGCTAGGATTACAGACGCGAGCCACCGGTGTGGGCTGGCATACTGTAACCGTTCTGTATGTCACCATTTCCCTAACAATTTGTAAAAAATCAAAGGAGAGAGGGAGGGGGAGATAACAACCCCTCACGCCTGAGAAGTGAAACCCAACGGGCTTCTAACCGATCTGAGATTCTTTGAAGGTTTTTGCGATGTTAATCACAATCACAAACACAGACGGACAGTTTCTCCAGTCACTCCTTAAGAGGAACGGGGAACAGGGACAGGGAGAAGAGAGGCAGATCCTGGCCTGACCTAGGCGGGAAGATGGAGGGGAGACAAGACTCCTGAACTCCTTTTTCCCCTCACTCTCCTCCGTCCAGAGGGTGGGAGCTTAGGGGTCGGCCACGGGGACATCCCACGGTCACAGTCATGCCTCCCGGAGGGGCAGAGGGCAGAGCACAGGCAAGCATGCCAGCTTCCCCGCCCGCCCCTCCCATTCTGTCCCTGGCGGGCTTGGGCGGGAGGCATACTAGTGGCAGCGGGCGGGTGGAAGTAGTCTGACAACTCCAGCTTGCAGGAAGTCAGTGGCTGCTGGTGGTAGGCAGGGAGGGTTCCAGCAGAAAAAGACCAGAGAGAGCGCGCGCGCGCAGACTTTTCCTGCCCAAGGGCAAAAGAGGCCACTTTTGTAAAGACGGGGAGGGGGAGGGGAGGCTGATTCACTCACCCCCACCCCACCCCGCGCGCTAATGAAGTTACAGGAGCTGAGGGCTGGCCGCCCCACCCCCCACCCCGCCGGGGTGTTTCGCAGAGGACGCAGGGCGGGTCGGGGGTGGGGGTGGGGTGGGCTGGTTTAAGCCTGGAGCCCCAGTCAACTCAGGAACTCCAGGCAACGTTCCTTTGTCTTGTAAATGTCGCGTCATGGCAACGACTTAAGCGCCCTGGCGGAGGGGGGAGGGTGGGGGGGGGGAGGAGAAAGAAGAAGAAACAAACACGCCCACCCCAGCAGGCCTGCCTGAGTTGAGGCCTTGAATTTCAACCTCAGTAGGGCCACTAAACTAATAAAAATCGTTGTAAGAAACTGTTGACGGAGGACCCTCGGGATAGGATGATTAGGCTGTGTACCCGTGAGGCGAGGTGGCCGTGTGTTCCAGCTTCGTGCCAAGAGGTTGCCTTATCTCGGCCTATCTTCCTTCCCAGAATTGAACACAGAGGCAAGCAGGATAATTTCCAGGGGGAAATGAGGCCTGGGAAAGCACCACCAGGAATTCAGAGACAAGACAGCCGGACAGCTTCCTAATGAATGGCTCCACACATCCTATTTTCTTCACTTTTCAGTCCCTCATAAACGAACAGTTATTAGGAAAGAAAACTAATAGGTGGGGGTGGGTGGTGGAAGGGAAAAGAGCAGCTCCCTTCCTCTGAGCTTTTGCACAAACAATGAGTATACTGCGGGAACGGAGCCAAGAGTTTCCTCAAAGAAAGGAGGAAACTTACACCGGGGAGGGAAGTAAATTTTAAAAAGAAACAGAGCATGGGTCAAAGCACCCCCCCTCCCCCCCATGCATGCATGGGAAACCAACAGAATCATCTCTTAAACCCTACTACAGGCTCAAGGTAGAGAGTTTACTTTGTTTCTTTTTCCTCTGTGTGTTTTCAAGGTTTCACTTTCATTTCTGGGCACATAACCATTGGGCCTTGCCTCGGTGGGTGTTTCTCCCCCTAAAAGTATCTATCCTGTCTTTTGGGTCTTACTGTGTGTGAGTGTGTGAGTGTGTGAGTGAGCGAGTGAGTGAGTGAGTGAGTGAGTGAGTGAGTGAGGCAGCCAGGCAGCCAGGCAGCCAGGCAGCCAGGCAGCCAGGCAGCCAGCCAAGCAGCCAGCCAAGCAGCCAGCCAGGCAGTCAGTCCAGAGATCTAATGTCTCCCCTATTTTAAACGTACCTTTTGCATATGTGAGAGAAAACACACGAAACTGGTTTTCTATAGGAACATATATGTGAATACATTCACCATGGAGTGAAAAGATAGAGTCGCTTCCAAATGATATGTACAGCAGAACACCAACACATCGAGATGACTTCTGCAAGAAGCCAAGGCCCACTTTTGAAATCCCATAATGAGGAAGCCTCAGTCAGTGGCCTGGTTTGAGTCCAGGCCTCCACTTAAAAACGACCTTTACTTTGTGTTTTTATTTTTCCCTGTTTTCTTTTCCTTTCTATGACCTCTCCCCCCAACGCCCCAACCCCTTCCCTCCATAGGTCTCTCTTTCTCCTTTTCTTTCTCTGTAGTTTGAGCCCGAGAGTTACTTAATTCTCGAACTTCTGGGTTTTCCTTAGATCTGGTAACCTGTTGGACATAAAAATTTGGGAAAGCCTCAAAACAGTCACCCCCACCCCACGAAAAATAATCATGCTTGTCGCCAAAAGCTGTTAAATGAGAAAACAGTGGTCAAGTGAAGCAAATGAAGGCTGTAATAGCAACCATGTTTCTAGACTACTGTACCAAGTTTTTTTTTTAAATATATATTTTTTAAATATATTTTTATTGTGAAAATACTGTACAGAGGGTTTACAATTACATGGGTAAGATAATGAGCACATTTCTTATAAGCATTGTAGCCTCCTGCTTTTTTTCCCCTTCCCATCCCTTCGTATCCTCCCCCCCCCCCCGCCGTCCCCCCACCAAAGTTGTAAAGTTCGTTTTTCGACATAACGACTTGTATATCTCATTGTTTCAATGGGTCCTCCTGTAACCCTGTTTTAACAATTTGTTTTTTCCCTTCCCCTCCACATATATCAACACCAGGATTTTTTTTTTTATTAAGCAAAACAACTCAGTTATTCAGCTGTGAGTATGTCCATACAAACAAGATGCAGGAGCCTTCCATGCTGGACTGGCCAAAAAAGGGGGGAGAGCTAGGAAGGTGGCTTAGTGGTAGAGTGCTCGCTCCCCTTGCAAGCATGAGGCCCTGGGTTCGATTCCTCAGCACTATATAAACAGAAAAGGGGAGCAGTGGCACCCTGTGGCTCAAGTGGCAGAACAGTAGTGAGCCTTCAGATGAAGAGCAGAGAGACAGCACCCAGACCCAGAGTCCAAGCCTCACACCCGACGACAAAAAAACTGAAAATAATAAATATATATATGTTTGTATCACACTACATATAAGCATAGATAGATATATATGTATGTATGTGTATAAATATATGTGTATATGTATGTATATGCATGTGTGTGTCTGTGTGTGTGTGTCTGGAGAGAGAGAGAGAGAGAGAGAGAGAGAGAGAGAGAGAGAGAGAGAGAGAGAGAGAGAGAGAGAGAAAGCCAGAAGTGGTGATGTGGTTCAAATGATACAGTGCTAGACGTGAGCAAAAGAAGTTGAGTGTGATTCCTAGAAATGTTGTTTGATGATACTTTTTGTCCTATTCATGACAGATAAAACTTTCACTAACTTATGTTATGTGTTAGTATAATTACTTCATTTGATGAAATAGCTAATATATATTTTTTACCTTTCTGAGAATATAATTTTAATGAAATAAACTGTAAAATTATTCATATGTGAAAAAAAGAAGAAGTTGAGTGACAGTGCTGAGGCCCTGACTTCAAGTCTCAGTATTGCCCACCCACCCAAAAAAATAAAGAAAAAGGAGAGAGAGGGGGGTGGGGAGAAGAAAGAGAGAAAGTAAAAAAAGGAAGGAAGGAAGGAAGGAAGGAAGGAAGGAAGGAAGGAAGGAAGGAAGGAAGGAAGGAAGGAAGGAAGGAAGGAATGGTCAATGACCTGTTTTTCTTACCTGTAGAGAAATGCCCCAAACATCTAGAAATTCAGGTTGGGGCAAAGATAAAACAGCTATCTGTACATAACTCAGCTGCCACATCTCCCCCCCCCCCCCCGCCTGTCTAACCCTGAAAACACCCATGAAGTCAAGGAGCTGTGTAGGTCTCTCTCCCTTCAAGAGCACCCACACTGTATTAGAGTATGTCCTTGTCTGTCTGTCTGTCTGTGTGTCTGTCTGTCTGTCTGTCTGTCTGTCTGTCTGTCTGTGCCTTTTTTGGGGGTCTGGTTGTCTCTGCTTGCCTGCTTGCTTACTTACTCCATAAAAACTCCACCAGAGTGACTCCTCCAGAAATTCTTATTCAATGATCGAAATCAAGGGTCCTAAGGGAAGAGTCCCTACATGGAAGGGTAAAAAGTCACTAACCCTCACCTGTGTTTGGTGACAAGAAGAACTCCATACCAAGAGTCTACCTTAATACATGAGGGCAGGGCAGGGAAGGAATAATTTATTCAGGTGATCTAGTCAGTCACAGTAATGGGTCTCTGGTTCCCCGTCCATGTCTCCCTCTGTGTGTGTGTGTGTGTGTGTGTGTGTGTGTGTGTGTGTGTGTGTGTGTGTGTGTGTGTGTGTGTGTGTGTGTGTGTGTGTGTGTGTCTCAGATCTAGTTGGACTTGTGGATCTCTCACTCGCTCTCCCTTCCATCTCTTACTCTGTGTGTCTTTCCACCGGTCTCTGGGTCTCTGTCTCTCTGTCTGTCTCTCCTGTGTCTCTGTCCTCTCCCCTCCCCCACCCCTTGCTTTTCTGTGTGGACTCAAGGAAGAACTGTGTTTCAGGCCCAGTGGTCTCTGCTTACTCAGCTTGCCAGCCTGGAACCCGCCAGAGGCAACTTCTTCCTTGGTGTCCCCGAAGGAAGGAGGGAGCAGGAACCGGTGCCCCAAAAGAGACTCTTATCTCCAATGAATCACCCGCCTGGCCACCCGCCCGCCCGTGACAACCCACACAGAATATGAAAGCCACACATGAGCTCAAGAACATGCAAAGACTCAGTTTAGAGGAGTCTCATGTTGAACATGGAGACTCGGTCTGTAAACAAGATGGATGCCACTCCCATCGCTGCTGCCATTTAGACCCGAGTTTTTAGGGAATCTGTCTACCACCCAGACACATTCCAGCCCACCACCTTGAGAATGTCTCAAGGATGGATGGCTAATTTTATTCAATCATCATCTGGTTTCCCGAAGGAGAAAATGCCTCTGCACCCCCCCTCCCCTGCAGTTCCCTTCCCAAGGCCCCAAGTCGGGGGCGGGGGGGGGGGGGTGGAAAACAACAACCAAAAAGCATGTAAATAAGCCGGGCGCTGGTGACTCACGCCTGTAATCCTAGCTACTTAGGAGGCTGAGATCTGAGGATGGCGGTTCAAAGCCAGCCCGGGCAGGAGAGACCGTGAGACTCCGATCTCCAATAAACCACCAGAAAACTGGAAGTGGTGCTGTAGCTCAAGTGGTTGAGCGCTCGCCTTGAGCTGAAGAGCTGAGGGACAGCGCCCAGGCCCAGAGTTCAAGCCCCACGGCCAACAACAAAAAAAAAAAAAAAAAAAAAAAGCACGTATATAATAACTGAATATACGTATATTTATATGTGTGTATCACACTATGTATGAGTATATATATATATGTGTGTGTGTGTGTGTGTGTATGTATATATATGTATAAATAAATGAACATATGTGTGCTTATACATATATACGTATATGTATAAATAAATGAATATGTGTTTATATATGTATATACATATAAACACATATATATGTATACATATATACATACTCAAGCACACGCACGCACACACACACACATAGATATATATAGATATAGATATATATAGATGTATATCTATATCGATACATAGATAGATAGATAGATAGATAGATAGATAGATAGATAGATAGATAGATAGATAGATAGGTAGATAGATAGATAGATAGATAGATAGGTAGATAGATAGACAGACAGACAGA
The DNA here is from genome assembly GCF_024711535.1 of Dipodomys merriami. Lineage (NCBI taxonomy): Eukaryota > Metazoa > Chordata > Mammalia > Rodentia > Heteromyidae > Dipodomys > Dipodomys merriami. The sequence continues at coordinate 383,808 of NW_027206426.1, read as the reverse complement.
CAGACAGACAGACAGACAGACAGACAGACAGACAGACAGACAGACAGACAGACAGACAGACAGATAGATAGATAGATAGATAGATAGATAGATAGATAGATAGATAGATAGATAGATAGATAGATAGATAGATAGATAGATATCACGTACATAGACATAAGTAGCGCTGTGGCTCAAATGGTACAGTGCTAGACTTGAGCCGAAAATGCTGAGTGCCTGAGTGACAGTCCTCAGGCCCTGACTTCAAGACCCAGGATTGCCCACGCCTCCAAAAAATAGAGCAAAAGGAGAGAGAGAGAAAGAGAGAGAGAGAGAGAGAGAGAGAGAGAGAGAGAGAGAGAGAGAGAGAGAGAGAGAGAGAGAGAGATGGTGGGAGAAGAAAGAAAGAAAGAAAGAAAGAAAGAAAGAAAGAAAGAAAGAAAGAAAGAAAGAAGAAAGAAGAAGGAAAGAAAGAAGGAAAGAAAGAAAGAAAGGAAGGAAGGAAGGAAGGAAGGAAGGAAGGAAGGAAGAAAGAAAGGAAGGAAGGAAGGAAGGAAGGAAGGAAGGAAGGAAGGAAGGAAGGAAGGAAGGAAGGAAGGGAGGAAGGGTCAATGACCCTGTTTCTCTTACCTATAAAGAAATGCCCCCAAACATCTAGAAATTCAGGTGGAGGCAAAGATAAAGCAACTAACTGTCTGTGCCTAACTCAGCTGCCACATTCCCTCCCCCCCCCCCCGCTTTAACCTTGAAAACACCCATGAAGTCAAGGAGCTGCGTGGGTCGGTCTGTCTGTCTGTCTGTCTGTCTGTCTGTCTGTCTGTCTGTCTGTCTGTCTGTCTGTCTGTCTGTCTGCCTGCCTTTTTTTTTTTTTTTTGGTCTGGTTGTCTGGTTGCCTGGTTGCCTGCTTGCTTACTCCATAAAACTCCACCAGAGTGTCTCCTCCAAAAATTCTTATTCAATGATCGAAATCAAGGGTCCTAAGGGAAGAGTCCCTACATGGAAGGGTAAAAAGTCACTAACCCTCACCTGTGTTTGGTGACAAGAAGACCTCCATACCAATAGTCTACCTTAATACATGAGGTCAGGGCAGGGAAGGAATGATTTATTCAGGTGATCTAGTCAGTCACACTAATGGGTCTCTAGGGATCCCCCTCCATGTGTCCCTCTGTCTGTCTGTCTGGCGCGCTCGTGAGTGTGTGTCTGTGTGTGTCTGTGTGTGTCCGTCCGTCCGTCCGGCCCTCTGTTTGTTGATTCAGGGGAATCTAGTTGGACTTGTGGATCTCTCTCGTTCCCCCTCCATCTCTTTCCCTGTGTGTCTTTCTGTCGGTC
>NW_027206426.1:345000-365000 GCF_024711535.1 Dipodomys merriami | reverse complement strand
AGGGGTCGGGGGTCTGCGGCGACGACCCGTCGGCGACAAGTCACACCGGCCAACGGCGGCGGCCGGAGGCGGCGGCAGGGACCCCGGGAGGCGGGCGACACCAAACCCAACGCACGCGAGCACGCTCACGCGCGGACACCGCCGGCACAGAGCGGACGGGGCCAGGCACGGGAACCGGGGTCGCGACGGGCACGCGGCGGCGACACGCCGGGAGAGCACAACGCCCCGGATCCGGGACCGGGGCGGGGGACGAAGCCACACGGCTCGAGACGGAGGAGACGATGCGGGCAAGCCTCTGGCACGGCGAGCAGGAGGGAGGCGCGGGAACCCAGGACGACATCGCGCAGGCACGCGAGGCGGCGCCCAGCGGGAGGAGACACGTCACGCCGGCTTCGGGCCCCCGGACGGCCAACTCCCGAGCGAGGGACGCACGCGGGAATCTCACCGCCACCGCCCCCGTGGCGTACCGGCGGTCCCGCTGGCAGGAGCCCTCGCGTCGTGAGCAAAACCGATCCGGGAAGACCCTTCAAAAGCCACCGCCGCCGCGACGACGTGCCTCCCCCACACCGGGAGGGCAGCCTCACGAGCCGAGCGCCGTCCCCCCCCACCAAGAGAACACACCACACACGCCCAACTCGACCGTCCGCCGGTGGCCGGCCACCAAGGCCAAACCGGTGAGGATCGCGGAAGGCTGATGCGGGTGAGGAGGGCATGCCGGAAGCCCAATAAGAGCAGCGGGGAGGGTCATCGGGTCGGGTCACCGGGGTGAGAGGCGAGCGAGCGAGCGAGCGGCCACCCCCCCCACGGGCGGGTGGCGCAGCCGCAAACCAGCGGGGAGGTGAGACCTTTCCGGGCACAGCCGGCACGCCAGGGAAACGAACGCGGGATCTCACCACCCCCAACTCCTGGGCGGTCCCGCGCAACGCCTGGGACACCGAGCCGGCCGACCAGCGGACCGGAAACCCCCACCGCGGCAGCGGCGGGCCCCCCCAAAAGAGGCCCGAGAGGGAAAAGGCAGCTCGCACACGCCTCAAAGACCCCGCGAGCGCCCGCGGAGCCACCCGCGCCAGCAGGGCCCCACCGCACCCATCCACACCGCCGGACACGGCACCCATCATCGACCGCCTCTTTTTCGGCCGCGTGAGCAAGGGCCCACACACACCGGGATCCTCGGCTCCGGAGGGCCAGAACCCCCCCGAGCGGCACACCACCACGGGCACGGCGGCCCCGGAACACCGCGGGGCCCGGCGCCCGGCACGGCGCCGTCGTCGCCAACGGGCGGCGGCCCACACAGACGCTCGGGAACAGCGTCGCCAGGGGCCGGAGGGGGAGGGGGACGGGACCCCCCAAAAACCCCACGGCACCCCAAGCACGAGGCCGGGAAGCCACACACCACACGCCCTCGCATCGCGACCCAGCACAGGCTCCAGGCTCCGCCACTCGACACACCGCGCGCGAGGCAGGGGCGGGGACGGATCGGGAACGTCCTCCACTCACCACACCAGACGACGGCCCGGGAGAGGCCCCGCGGGACCCTCCCCCAGCTCGGAGGGGGGAGGCGCGGGCACGCAGTTACCAACGCGGGCAGCCACTAACGCTCAAAAGCGGGACAGGGAGCGGCAGGGCCGCGGGAGCCCATCGGGGGCGGGCCCCCGCCAACCCGGCAGCGAACGCCGCCTCCCGAACGAGGATCGCTAGAGAACCTCTCCTCACTCTGAGGGTGGCCCGCACCCAACCCCGACGGGAACCCCGCCGGGACCAGCACACATCAAAGGCGTCCATCCTTCCCACCACGGGTGGCAGGGAGGGGTGGGGCGGGGGGGGTCTGCGGCAGCAGCAACACCAACCCTGGTCGGTCGGCCTTGCCGTGCGGGGCCAGAGCAAAGTCGCGCACACGGGCGGGGAAGCCCGCACAGGCCCGGCTCGCCTCCCACTGCAACATCTCAGGTCCCCCGGTGCAACAAGAGCCAGGTGACACGGCAGGGAAGACAAGCCAGGACCAGGGCCGGCAGCTCATGCGGGGAAGCCACCCGCCCGGCGCAACAAGGGAAGAGCGCTCCTCCTCTGGGGAACCGCCTCGACCCCCCCCAGCAGAGACGTCAATCTCTGCGATAACTTTTTTCTCACTCGCACAAGCCCCACAAACCCAAGGACGGCCGGGACACACCACGGGCAGCAGGCTGGCACAAGGCAACGGACAACGCCGGGATCGGGAACGACACCACCACTCAGCCTCAGGCACCTGAGAGAACCGACCGGGAGCGTTCCGGGAGCACCGCAAGAGGGCAGAGCGCGAGGCGCGGCTTTTCACACCACACAGCACGGGCAAGCACGGAGCACCGACCCTCCCTCTCCGCGGAGAGAGCCGACCCCCGTGCCGATAACGAGTCATGGGAAGAGAGGAGCAAGATCAGGGGCGCCCCCCCTCCTCCAGCGTGTACAAGTCCCCGACCTCACGGCGAGGGCAGGGAGAGCGCAGCCGGACCCGGTTGCCGCACCCCTGCCTCCCCGCACACCACCGGCGCCGGCACGGTGGGACGGTGAGGGCAGGGGCCCACGGGCAGAACGAGAAGAGCGGTCCCATTCGCCATGAATGTCCGTCCCTCGCCTGGCGCAGCTTAGGCCCGGGCCCGAAGGAGATCGCAACGTCACCACATCAATCACACCGAGGGGGCGGAGAAGACAGCCACACGGCACTCGGGAGGCGGTGGGGCCCAGGAAGCTCGGCTCCCGAGAGGGCCAACAGCCTGGGATAAAAGCGTAGCCAGGACAGACAACCTTTCGTGAGTAACGAGCGAGGTAAAAGGAAAAAAAAAAAATAAAAAATAAAAAAATAAAAAAATAAAAAAAATACCACGGGCTTCAGCGTCCCTGGCGCTCGGGATTACCAGGACACCTCCGCCGGGCACAGAGCCGAAAGAAGCTAGAGAGGAAAAAAAGAAAAAGAAAAAGAACCACGGACAGCGCTCGGGAGTAGCGCAGGTCAGCGGCCGACCAGGCCCGCCATCGGGAAGCGGCAGGTCGGGGGAGTCGGAGCTAGGGGCGATAGGGAAAAAAAAAAAAAAAAAAAAGCCACGGAGGTCGGACGAGCACGACGGCAGGACGGGGATGCCGCACACGCACAGGCAAGGCAAGGCAGGACTCGCCCCCCGCCTTTTCCTCCTCAAGCCGGCCACGGCGAGGGAAGCACACCGCGCGGGCCTACCTATGCACCCCAGGCAACCAACCACTCTCCTCCTCGGCGTGCCGAGGCAAGGGCCAGAATCCGGCACCGGGAGCGGGGGAGAGATCAAGGACGACGGGACTCACTCAGCCACCAACCAACAACCACCACCACCACCACCACCACCACCACCACCACACCCACGAGCCACCACAGGGGCAAGGCCTGCTCAGGGCAGCGGGAGCCCGGGGTGCGGGGGGAAGGGCAGGGGGACCCGGACCGGGAAGAGACGGGAAAGGCCCGGCACACAGCATCCGAGAGAGCCCCAAAAGACCCGCTGACAGCCACCGGGACACGGCATGCCAGCACCCTCCTGCAGGTACAAAATCCTCACGTCACCACGCCAAAACCAGCTGGTCACGCAGGGGCGACAACTCGCTGGCGACAGGGACCTCTCGGAAACCACATCGGGGACACCTGTCCCCAACATGTCCCCAACAGAGCCAGACACGGAACTCTCAGGGACAGCTGGTCGACCACATAAGGCGAAGACAGACGAAGAGAGAGGGCGGGAGCGGGGTCAGGGGACGCACCCGCCCCACTACCCCGGGTGCGCACGGGCTCACGGCACGAGCGGCACGGGGAGCCTTCCCCCGGCAGACGCGAGGCACCCACTCCGAGAGGCACCCAGCCACCACACCCACACCGCGCGGGGTCGGTGGTGAGCGCCCTGCCGCCAGCACGCACACACGCGGGACTCCCGGGCTCGGGTCCCCGACTCCCGAGGTGCTCCCTCCGCCTCGACTTTTCCCCTACGCAGGGCCCACCGGGCAAGTCCCCGCCATCGCGCACACCGCAGACGGTAGGTAGGTAGGTCCCGGCCCCGAGGCTCGCCTCGGCCGTGCCCACGGCTCCTCGCGCCGGAGAAGTCTGTCCTCCGGCCTCCGGGGCCGTGGAGAAGGCCGTGGAGGAAGGCCACACGGGGCCGGCGACCCAGGCCCTCGCGCCCGGCACGCGCCAAGCGCTCACTCGGAGGTGACTCCGACGACCATCCTATGTCGGGGAGGGGCGGGGTGTAGGTCCCGGCCCCGAGGCTCGCCTCGGCCGTGCCCACGGCTCCTCCCGCCGCAGAGGTCTGGCCTCTGGCCTCCGGGGCCATGGAGGGAGACCACACGGGGCCGGCGACCCAGGCCCTCGCGCCCGGCACGCGCCAAGCGCTCACTCGGAGGTGACTCCGACGACCATCCTATGTCGGGGAGGGGGGGGGGTGTAGGTCCCGGCCCCGAGGCTCGCCTCGGCCGTGCCCACGGCTCCTCCCGCCGCAGAGGTCTGTCCTCCGGCCTCCGGGGCCGTGGAGGGAGACCACACGGGGCCGGCGACCCAGGCCCTCGCGCCCGGCACGCGCCAAGCGCTCACTCGGAGGTGACTCCGGGGAGGGGGGGTGGTCCGAGTCCGGGCCGGGACCGGCCCCACCACCTAGCGGCTCACCCGGGGACCCTTTCCCCCGACTCCCGAGACGTCCCTCGTACTCTCCTTCTTTCGCCCTCAAAGACCAGAGTCCAGGGAGGGGAGGAGGACAAGGCGTCGGGCCCAGACAGAACTACGGGAGGGGAGGAGGACAAGGCGTCGGGCCCAGACAGAACTACTGGTCGACCCGACCAAGCCGCCACCCCCGGCACAGACCGGGCACGGAAGAGAGAGCGGCGACTCACGGCCCCACCCCGCGCTCGCCTGCGGGCGCAAAGTCCGACAGAACAGCCGCCCCGGCGCCACAGCGACACCACGGCGACAGTCGCGCCCGGCACCCGGTAGAGGCCGGGCCTCCGCCCGGCTCGCTGCCGCCAGACCTCCTCCTTCACTCGCTCGCTCGGCTGAGAACGAGGGGACTGTCATATCAAGGCGGACGCCAGGGGGAGCACGACAACCGCCTTCCAACGACCGACTCCACCGAGCCGCCGTACCCCGGATCGGCGCGCGCCGGCCGGCTCTGAGCTCCGGAGACACAGAACACGGAAACGAATCGCCTCACTCCCCACCGCCACGCACCGAGAGGCACAACCTAGGTCAGGACCTGCAGCCGGGTCCTCTCTGCGACCTCACGAACGACACCAGAGCCACCAGAGACCTAGACCGAGATCGAGCCGCCGCCGCCGCCGCCAACCGCGACCAAAGTGAAACCAGGAACCAGGACGGGAGTCGCCCGAACGGAGCGGCCCGAACCCGAGAACCGGGAAGCCGGGCTCGGTCCCAAGCAGGAAGGGGCGGCAAAGACGGCAGGCCTGCACCACGAGAGAAAACGAACCGGCCACCCGCACGACCTCCGCCGCCCGTGGCAAGACCCCCACCCCCACCCAACATGGCCAGAAAAGGGCAAGTGAGCGCTCGTCCCACCGTCTGCCCGCCCGTCTTTTTTTTTTTTTTTTTGGGGGGGGGGGTGTTTGTACGTTTTGTTTTCTTTTTCCCCCAGATGGAAACCAGAAAGAAACAACAACAACAACAACAACAACAACAACAACAACAACAACAAAAAACTCCCAAAGATGGGTCGGCTCCAGCAAGAGACGAGCCCTCGGGAGGCACCCCGCTCACTTGTGAAAGTCCGCCGCCCGCCCGCCCCACAACACGCTCCCTCCCCCCGCCCCCACCCGCCCCCCCCCCCCTTCACAGGCAGGGAAAGGGCAGGGGGAAGGCCAGAGAGAGGTTTCTTCTAACACAGAGAGGGTAGGTACACGTCACGCACACAGGTCTGGAAACCCACGGTGACAGCGCCATGGGAAGCGTGAGTCCACTCACCCATCACTAAATGACAGGAAAGCCAAACGAGAGCCGCTGGCTGGGCAGAAAAGGCCTTTGACAAAATTCAACATTCATTCATGCTAAAAGCTCTGGAGAAAATAGGAATAGAAGGAACATTTCTAAAAACAATAAAAGCCATTTATGACAGACCAATAGCCAATATTATACTTAATGGGGAAAAGCTACAACCAATTCTCCTAAAATCAGGAACAAGGCAAGGATGCCCACTGTCTCCACTCCTCTTCAATATAGTCCTAGAACCCTTAGCCAGGGCAATAAGGCAAGAAAAAGACATTAAAGGGATCCGCATAGGGAAAGAAAAAGTTAAACTATCCCTTTTTGCAGACGACATGATACTATACCTCCCTCCACGATCCCTAAAAGTCCATCCCGAATCTCTTAGAAATCATAACTCTCTTCGTCAAAATAGCAGGATACAAAATAAACCCACAAAAATCAGTTGCCTTCCTATACACTGATAATGTACAGGAAGAGAGGGAAATAAAGGGAGCAACCCCATTCACAATAACCTCCCGAAAAATAAAATATTTAGGAATTAACCTAACCAAAGATGTAAAAGAACTATTTAATGAGAACTATAAAAAGTTAAAGAAAGAAATTGCAGAAGACACTAGGAAATGGAAAGACCTCCCATGCTCCTGGATAGGCCGACTTAATATAGTAAAGATGGTAATACTTCCAAAACTAATATACAAATTCAACGCAATTCCTATTAAAATCCCAATGACGTACATCACTGAAATACAGAAAACAGTCCAAAAATTCATATGGAACAACAAAAGACCTAGAATAGCCAAAACAATTCTAGGGGATAAAGACAATATGGGAGGGCTATCCATGCCGAACTTCAAACTCTACTACAGAGCTATAATAACAAAGACAGCATGGTACTGGCACAAAAACAGACCCGAAGACCAATGGAACAGAATAGAAGATCCAGAAATAAATCCACAGGCCTACAGCCAGCTGATATTCGACAAAGGAGCCAAAGACATACAATGGAAGAAACACAGCCTCTTCAACCGCTGGTACTGGGAAAACTGGGCAGCCACATGCAGAAAACTAAAAGTGGACCCCAGCCTATCACCATGCACCAACATCAACTCAAAATGGATTAAAGACCTTAACATTAAACCTGAATCTCTGAAACTACTGCAGGACAGAGTAGGAGAGACACTTGAACTAATAGGCACAGGAAGGAACTTCCTGAACAGAGTCCCAGGGTCACAACAAATTGGAGAGAGACTCGACAAATGGGACTACCTTAAAATAAAAAAAAAAAAAAAACAAAAACAAAAACAAAAAAACAGCTAGCCTTTTCTAATAGGCTCTGCCACTCTCTCTGGAGCAGGATTCGGGGCATGAGGCGATGAATCTGAACCCGACACACAGGTGTTGGAGGGTAGAGGCATCTTCACTCACATGCCTGTGGTGGAGGACCTGGACCCGAGTGTGGCGGTGCACAGTGGGTGTGGGTGTGTGTGTCTGTGACTCTGTGTGTGTGTGTCTGTGACTCTGTGTGTGTGTGTGTGTGTGTGTGTGTGTGTGTGTGTGTGTGTGTGTGTGTGTGTGTGCGGGGCTGGGGGGAGGGCAGGTAGGGAACCCTAGGAGGAAAGACAGGGAGAGACAGACGAGGGGCCCCGGCCCAAACAGAGTGGGGGGGTCAGAGGGGCGATCCTATCTCCCGGGGGGGGGGGGTGAAGCATGGTTAGAACCCACAGGCCCGGCGGGCGTACTTCTCTTTGGAGTTCGCACTGGGAACATATGCGGGCAGAAGCGCCCCAGCACACACATCGCATCGCAGACGGGTAGAGAGGCAGAGCCAGGGGGTCAGGCATGGTAAACACTCTATTCCGTCAACACACACACACACACACACACACACACACACACACACACACACACACACACACACACACACACACACACACACACACACACCCTTAGGGTGTGTGTACAATATCCACAAGGTAAAAGTTTATTCATCCATTCCCCAAAGAAGAAGAAGAAGATTATGTCAGTTACAGGGAAGTAGATGGATGGACTGATGGACTAGGAGCGGGGGGGGGGGGGGGCAGAGGGGGGGGTGCCGGCGGCGGCGGAGAAGAACCTAGAACAGGTGATGCCAGGGGAAGACAGACCGGCGGAGAGACAGACAGACCGACCAACCAACGGCACCTGTTTTCTCTCCTACGTGGATGCTAGACCTAAACTATAACTGGACATGGTAAGCTACACAGCACTCCGGGCAAACAGAGTGTGTGTGTGTCCCCGTGTGTGTGACACACATACTGTCCTTTTGTCAGAAGGTGTAACTTCTCTGAGCATTTAAGATATTGCAGAGAAGACACAAGACGTAATATCCGTAAGTGGCACGACTGTGAACGTATTATAACAACCGGACGTGTGAGGACCAAAGCTGGAATTAGGAGGACAGAAATGTACCTGTCCTCACGCTTTGGGTCATGATCACAAGTACATTTGGTTTAGGATCTTTCAAAACACATCGATGTATCCTTCTGGACACGATGGTCTAGGACCACACTAGTCAATAGCCACTTCAAAGCCAGATCCGCGGTTGGATACGTTTCAATTGGCTTATATTGCATCCTCCAATATTTTTCTCTTCTTTTTATTCTACCTTCTCACTAAAGATCCAGTGGTATAAAGCTACTTTTATTCTCTTAATATTCCATAACTGAAGTGATCTGCTTTGTTTTGCAGCTTTCTCAGCTTAATTCACTGAGGCCTATTTAGTCACACATGATGAGAGGTCCAGAAACATCTTTGGGGCCACGGATGGCTTTTGTAAAGTCCATTTGGGGAAATAGCAAATATAATCTACCATGTCCTAAAATGTAACAGATTATCTCTATGGGGCCGATAGAAATATCCAGATGTGCCCTGTCAACAGCCAGTTATTTTAATTTACTTAAGGGAAATCAAGTGAATAAAAGTCTATATAGTTCAAGAAATTGTATTCTGATACCTATATAAAAAGTTTACCTGAGTGGGTGAGGACATTTGCATGAAATTAATTTCACCTAGGGCAGCACTTGATATTTATAACTCTCCCTAAACTATTGCATTGCCTGTTTTCCATTTTCTTGGCACTCCTTTAGAAATGTTCCCGTCTCAATCTTTCACCCACTGCAGCCGTGGGACCCTTTTTCATAATACGGACGTAAAGACATTTGTGGTACCGTATATAAATTACAACCGTAGGGGCTGGGAAGGTGGCTCAGTGGTAGAGTGCTTGCCTTGCATGCCTGAGGCCCTGGGTTGGATTCCTCAGCACCACATTAAGCAAAAAGAAAAAAGCCGGAAGTGGCGCTGTGGCTCAAGTGGTAGAGCGCTAGCCTTGAGCTGAAGAGCTGAGGGACAGCGCCCAGGCCCAGAGTTCAGGCCCCACGACCGGATCCAAAAAAAAAAAATTACAACCGTAAATAAACTGGTACAGTTTGCTCGTAAGACATAATATCCAAACGAATTCCGTGTCCAGAAAATAACGAAAAAAAACACCCCCTGCGGGCCCCCCTCCCCCTCCGCTCGGCCCTCCCTTCAAGAACATTTCCTTGTTTGCTGTTGTTTCGTTTTGTTTCGTTGTAAATAAATAAAGCCGCAGAAGAGAGCCGGCGATACCTCATCGCTACTCTCGCGAGAGTCTCTCGGACTCTCGCGAGAGTCGCCAGCCCCCGCCATCAGCACCGAATCATTCCCTGTCACTCCACACGGTGTCCAGTAGGTGGCACCCCAAAACAAGGAAAAAGAACGTCAGGCCCAAGATCGATCAAGACACTTAGGAAGGTCTTGTGAGGAAGGAACACCTCCCCCTACACACACACACACACACACACACACACACACACACACACACACACACACACACACACACACACACACACACACACACACACACACACACACACACACACACACACACACACACACACACACACACACACACACACACACACCAGCACATCCCCGCCCACACAGGTCATGAATGGCAAACCCCTATGGCACAGAGAGACAGACAGACAAAACACATGGGGTGTGGAGAGAGACCGGAAATCAAAAACAAAAACAAAAACAAAAAACATTTTCCTGGCTTGACCTATGAATGGGCCTGGGCTGGCATTCTGTCCTCTGGGCCCTACAGTCAATCCATGGCGGTCGCTCCTCTCTCCTCATCACTGTAATCCTATCTGATATTTGCCAGAGCCGAACGTGCAGTGGGGACACTTTGGTTCATCGATCTAAACTAGGGCCCGGGGCGGAGGGGGTGGTGGTGGTGGAGGGGAAGCCTAGGAAGTCTGTTGCTATAGTTGGTGGCGGCGGCGGTGGTGGTGGCGGCAGTGCAAAGTGTGTGTGGGGGGAGGGGGGGAGGTAGATCACATGCTGCCATACGTGCCTGTGCCTGTGTGGTAGGAAACAGCAGCAAAGATCAAGGGGTGCAGGGTGTGTGTGTGCACGCCCCAGTCAGTCCTGGGGCTTGAACTCAGAGCCTGAGTGCTGTCCCTTGGCTCTTGTGCTCAAGACTGGCACTCTGGGGCTGGGAAGGTGGCTCAGTGGTAGAGCGCTTGCCTTGCATGCGTGAGGCCCTGGATTCGATTCCTCAGCACCACATAAGCAGAAAAAAAGCCGGAAGTGGCATTGTGGCTCAAGTGGTAGAATGCTAGCCTTAACCTGAAGAGATGAGGGACAGCGCCCAGGCCCAGAGTTCAGGCCCCACGACCGGACCCCCCCGCCCCCGCGCCAAAAAAAAAAAAAGAGACTGGCAGTCTGCCATTTGAGCCAAAACTCCACTTCTGGCCTTTGGGTTGCTTAATTGAAGACATGAGGCTCACCAAAGTGCAATGCCTATATACCTCTGATCATATAACAAGAAGTCTTCCCCTTTCTTTGTGTTTGTTATCATCGATGTTATTTTGTTTTCTCTTCTCCCCCCCCCCCATTGTTTCTTCCTTCATCTATTTCCGGGAGGGGCAAGAAATGGAGGGACCCAGGATGAAGAAGTGCAACAGTGGCACTCACTAGACACTATGTTGACACACAACCTGTGGGTGGGGAACAAACAGAACTTGAGGGAGGGAAAACCTGTGAGAGAGCCAGGGAAGGGGTGACATTGTCCAAAAAAAAAAAAGTACTCTTTTTTAGGGGGTGGGGGGAGATGGGAGGGCAGGAATGGAAACAAAGGAGGAGGCAACAATGCTTGATAAGAAATGTACTCATTTCCTTGCTCGTGTCATTGTAACCACTCTGTAAGTATTTTCACAATTAACACAACTCATTAGCCGGGCGCCGGTGGCTCGCGCCTGTAATCCTAGCTACTCAGAAGGCTGAGAGCTGAGGATCACGGTTCAAAGCCAGCCCGGGCAGGATAGCGCCCAAGCCCAGAGTTCAAGCCCAACGACAAAAAAAAAAAAAAAAAAAAAAACTTATTAATTAAAAAAAAAATGTACTCTTCCTACCTCACTTATGTAATGTAATCTTTCCTATCCTTTTTTTTTTTTTTTTTTTTTTTTTGTCAGTGGTGGGTCTTAAACTCTGGGCCTGGGCGCTGTCCCTAAACTCTTCAGCTCAAAGCGAGTGCTCTACCGCTTGAGCCACAACGCCACTTCCGATTTTCTAGTGCCTCATTGGAGATAAGAGTCTGGTGACTTTCCTGCCCTGCCTGGCTTTGAACCGTGATCCTCAGCTCTCAGCCTCCTGAGCAGCTAGGATTACAGACGCGAGCCACCGGTGTGGGCTGGCATACTGTAACCGTTCTGTATGTCACCATTTCCCTAACAATTTGTAAAAAATCAAAGGAGAGAGGGAGGGGGAGATAACAACCCCTCACGCCTGAGAAGTGAAACCCAACGGGCTTCTAACCGATCTGAGATTCTTTGAAGGTTTTTGCGATGTTAATCACAATCACAAACACAGACGGACAGTTTCTCCAGTCACTCCTTAAGAGGAACGGGGAACAGGGACAGGGAGAAGAGAGGCAGATCCTGGCCTGACCTAGGCGGGAAGATGGAGGGGAGACAAGACTCCTGAACTCCTTTTTCCCCTCACTCTCCTCCGTCCAGAGGGTGGGAGCTTAGGGGTCGGCCACGGGGACATCCCACGGTCACAGTCATGCCTCCCGGAGGGGCAGAGGGCAGAGCACAGGCAAGCATGCCAGCTTCCCCGCCCGCCCCTCCCATTCTGTCCCTGGCGGGCTTGGGCGGGAGGCATACTAGTGGCAGCGGGCGGGTGGAAGTAGTCTGACAACTCCAGCTTGCAGGAAGTCAGTGGCTGCTGGTGGTAGGCAGGGAGGGTTCCAGCAGAAAAAGACCAGAGAGAGCGCGCGCGCGCAGACTTTTCCTGCCCAAGGGCAAAAGAGGCCACTTTTGTAAAGACGGGGAGGGGGAGGGGAGGCTGATTCACTCACCCCCACCCCACCCCGCGCGCTAATGAAGTTACAGGAGCTGAGGGCTGGCCGCCCCACCCCCCACCCCGCCGGGGTGTTTCGCAGAGGACGCAGGGCGGGTCGGGGGTGGGGGTGGGGTGGGCTGGTTTAAGCCTGGAGCCCCAGTCAACTCAGGAACTCCAGGCAACGTTCCTTTGTCTTGTAAATGTCGTCATGGCAACGACTTAAGCGCCCTGGCGGAGGGGGGAGGGTGGGGGGGGGGAGGAGAAAGAAGAAGAAACAAACACGCCCACCCCAGCAGGCCTGCCTGAGTTGAGGCCTTGAATTTCAACCTCAGTAGGGCCACTAAACTAATAAAAATCGTTGTAAGAAACTGTTGACGGAGGACCCTCGGGATAGGATGATTAGGCTGTGTACCCGTGAGGCGAGGTGGCCGTGTGTTCCAGCTTCGTGCCAAGAGGTTGCCTTATCTCGGCCTATCTTCCTTCCCAGAATTGAACACAGAGGCAAGCAGGATAATTTCCAGGGGGAAATGAGGCCTGGGAAAGCACCACCAGGAATTCAGAGACAAGACAGCCGGACAGCTTCCTAATGAATGGCTCCACACATCCTATTTTCTTCACTTTTCAGTCCCTCATAAACGAACAGTTATTAGGAAAGAAAACTAATAGGTGGGGGTGGGTGGTGGAAGGGAAAAGAGCAGCTCCCTTCCTCTGAGCTTTTGCACAAACAATGAGTATACTGCGGGAACGGAGCCAAGAGTTTCCTCAAAGAAAGGAGGAAACTTACACCGGGGAGGGAAGTAAATTTTAAAAAGAAACAGAGCATGGGTCAAAGCACCCCCCCTCCCCCCCATGCATGCATGGGAAACCAACAGAATCATCTCTTAAACCCTACTACAGGCTCAAGGTAGAGAGTTTACTTTGTTTCTTTTTCCTCTGTGTGTTTTCAAGGTTTCACTTTCATTTCTGGGCACATAACCATTGGGCCTTGCCTCGGTGGGTGTTTCTCCCCCTAAAAGTATCTATCCTGTCTTTTGGGTCTTACTGTGTGTGAGTGTGTGAGTGTGTGAGTGAGCGAGTGAGTGAGTGAGTGAGTGAGTGAGTGAGTGAGGCAGCCAGGCAGCCAGGCAGCCAGGCAGCCAGGCAGCCAGGCAGCCAGCCAAGCAGCCAGCCAAGCAGCCAGCCAGGCAGTCAGTCCAGAGATCTAATGTCTCCCCTATTTTAAACGTACCTTTTGCATATGTGAGAGAAAACACACGAAACTGGTTTTCTATAGGAACATATATGTGAATACATTCACCATGGAGTGAAAAGATAGAGTCGCTTCCAAATGATATGTACAGCAGAACACCAACACATCGAGATGACTTCTGCAAGAAGCCAAGGCCCACTTTTGAAATCCCATAATGAGGAAGCCTCAGTCAGTGGCCTGGTTTGAGTCCAGGCCTCCACTTAAAAACGACCTTTACTTTGTGTTTTTATTTTTCCCTGTTTTCTTTTCCTTTCTATGACCTCTCCCCCCAACGCCCCAACCCCTTCCCTCCATAGGTCTCTCTTTCTCCTTTTCTTTCTCTGTAGTTTGAGCCCGAGAGTTACTTAATTCTCGAACTTCTGGGTTTTCCTTAGATCTGGTAACCTGTTGGACATAAAAATTTGGGAAAGCCTCAAAACAGTCACCCCCACCCCACGAAAAATAATCATGCTTGTCGCCAAAAGCTGTTAAATGAGAAAACAGTGGTCAAGTGAAGCAAATGAAGGCTGTAATAGCAACCATGTTTCTAGACTACTGTACCAAGTTTTTTTTTTAAATATATATTTTTTAAATATATTTTTATTGTGAAAATACTGTACAGAGGGTTTACAATTACATGGGTAAGATAATGAGCACATTTCTTATAAGCATTGTAGCCTCCTGCTTTTTTTCCCCTTCCCATCCCTTCGTATCCTCCCCCCCCCCCCGCCGTCCCCCCACCAAAGTTGTAAAGTTCGTTTTTCGACATAACGACTTGTATATCTCATTGTTTCAATGGGTCCTCCTGTAACCCTGTTTTAACAATTTGTTTTTTCCCTTCCCCTCCACATATATCAACACCAGGATTTTTTTTTTTATTAAGCAAAACAACTCAGTTATTCAGCTGTGAGTATGTCCATACAAACAAGATGCAGGAGCCTTCCATGCTGGACTGGCCAAAAAAGGGGGGAGAGCTAGGAAGGTGGCTTAGTGGTAGAGTGCTCGCTCCCCTTGCAAGCATGAGGCCCTGGGTTCGATTCCTCAGCACTATATAAACAGAAAAGGGGAGCAGTGGCACCCTGTGGCTCAAGTGGCAGAACAGTAGTGAGCCTTCAGATGAAGAGCAGAGAGACAGCACCCAGACCCAGAGTCCAAGCCTCACACCCGACGACAAAAAAACTGAAAATAATAAATATATATATGTTTGTATCACACTACATATAAGCATAGATAGATATATATGTATGTATGTGTATAAATATATGTGTATATGTATGTATATGCATGTGTGTGTCTGTGTGTGTGTGTCTGGAGAGAGAGAGAGAGAGAGAGAGAGAGAGAGAGAGAGAGAGAGAGAGAGAGAGAGAGAGAGAGAGAAAGCCAGAAGTGGTGATGTGGTTCAAATGATACAGTGCTAGACGTGAGCAAAAGAAGTTGAGTGTGATTCCTAGAAATGTTGTTTGATGATACTTTTTGTCCTATTCATGACAGATAAAACTTTCACTAACTTATGTTATGTGTTAGTATAATTACTTCATTTGATGAAATAGCTAATATATATTTTTTACCTTTCTGAGAATATAATTTTAATGAAATAAACTGTAAAATTATTCATATGTGAAAAAAAGAAGAAGTTGAGTGACAGTGCTGAGGCCCTGACTTCAAGTCTCAGTATTGCCCACCCACCCAAAAAAATAAAGAAAAAGGAGAGAGAGGGGGGTGGGGAGAAGAAAGAGAGAAAGTAAAAAGAAGGAAGGAAGGAAGGAAGGAAGGAAGGAAGGAAGGAAGGAAGGAAGGAAGGAAGGAAGGAAGGAAGGAAGGAATGGTCAATGACCTGTTTTTCTTACCTGTAGAGAAATGCCCCAAACATCTAGAAATTCAGGTTGGGGCAAAGATAAAACAGCTATCTGTACATAACTCAGCTGCCACATCTCCCCCCCCCCCCCCGCCTGTCTAACCCTGAAAACACCCATGAAGTCAAGGAGCTGTGTAGGTCTCTCTCCCTTCAAGAGCACCCACACTGTATTAGAGTATGTCCTTGTCTGTCTGTCTGTCTGTGTGTCTGTCTGTCTGTCTGTCTGTCTGTCTGTCTGTCTGTGCCTTTTTTGGGGGTCTGGTTGTCTCTGCTTGCCTGCTTGCTTACTTACTCCATAAAAACTCCACCAGAGTGACTCCTCCAGAAATTCTTATTCAATGATCGAAATCAAGGGTCCTAAGGGAAGAGTCCCTACATGGAAGGGTAAAAAGTCACTAACCCTCACCTGTGTTTGGTGACAAGAAGAACTCCATACCAAGAGTCTACCTTAATACATGAGGGCAGGGCAGGGAAGGAATAATTTATTCAGGTGATCTAGTCAGTCACAGTAATGGGTCTCTGGTTCCCCGTCCATGTCTCCCTCTGTGTGTGTGTGTGTGTGTGTGTGTGTGTGTGTGTGTGTGTGTGTGTGTGTGTGTGTGTGTGTGTGTGTGTGTGTGTGTGTGTGTGTCTCAGATCTAGTTGGACTTGTGGATCTCTCACTCGCTCTCCCTTCCATCTCTTACTCTGTGTGTCTTTCCACCGGTCTCTGGGTCTCTGTCTCTCTGTCTGTCTCTCCTGTGTCTCTGTCCTCTCCCCTCCCCCACCCCTTGCTTTTCTGTGTGGACTCAAGGAAGAACTGTGTTTCAGGCCCAGTGGTCTCTGCTTACTCAGCTTGCCAGCCTGGAACCCGCCAGAGGCAACTTCTTCCTTGGTGTCCCCGAAGGAAGGAGGGAGCAGGAACCGGTGCCCCAAAAGAGACTCTTATCTCCAATGAATCACCCGCCTGGCCACCCGCCCGCCCGTGACAACCCACACAGAATATGAAAGCCACACATGAGCTCAAGAACATGCAAAGACTCAGTTTAGAGGAGTCTCATGTTGAACATGGAGACTCGGTCTGTAAACAAGATGGATGCCACTCCCATCGCTGCTGCCATTTAGACCCGAGTTTTTAGGGAATCTGTCTACCACCCAGACACATTCCAGCCCACCACCTTGAGAATGTCTCAAGGATGGATGGCTAATTTTATTCAATCATCATCTGGTTTCCCGAAGGAGAAAATGCCTCTGCACCCCCCCTCCCCTGCAGTTCCCTTCCCAAGGCCCCAAGTCGGGGGCGGGGGGGGGGGGGTGGAAAACAACAACCAAAAAGCATGTAAATAAGCCGGGCGCTGGTGACTCACGCCTGTAATCCTAGCTACTTAGGAGGCTGAGATCTGAGGATGGCGGTTCAAAGCCAGCCCGGGCAGGAGAGACCGTGAGACTCCGATCTCCAATAAACCACCAGAAAACTGGAAGTGGTGCTGTAGCTCAAGTGGTTGAGCGCTCGCCTTGAGCTGAAGAGCTGAGGGACAGCGCCCAGGCCCAGAGTTCAAGCCCCACGGCCAACAACAAAAAAAAAAAAAAAAAAAAAAAGCACGTATATAATAACTGAATATACGTATATTTATATGTGTGTATCACACTATGTATGAGTATATATATATATGTGTGTGTGTGTGTGTGTGTATGTATATATATGTATAAATAAATGAACATATGTGTGCTTATACATATATACGTATATGTATAAATAAATGAATATGTGTTTATATATGTATATACATATAAACACATATATATGTATACATATATACATACTCAAGCACACGCACGCACACACACACACATAGATATATATAGATATAGATATATATAGATGTATATCTATATCGATACATAGATAGATAGATAGATAGATAGATAGATAGATAGATAGATAGATAGATAGATAGATAGGTAGATAGATAGATAGATAGATAGATAGGTAGATAGATAGACAGACAGACAGACAGACAGACAGACAGACAGACAGACAGACAGACAGACAGACAGACAGACAGACAGACAGACAGATAGATAGATAGATAGATAGATAGATAGATAGATAGATAGATAGATAGATAGATAGATAGATAGATAGATAGATAGATATCACGTACATAGACATAAGTAGCGCTGTGGCTCAAATGGTACAGTGCTAGACTTGAGCCGAAAATGCTGAGTGCCTGAGTGACAGTCCTCAGGCCCTGACTTCAAGACCCAGGATTGCCCACGCCTCCAAAAAATAGAGCAAAAGGAGAGAGAGAGAAGAGAGAGAGAGAGAGAGAGAGAGAGAGAGAGAGAGAGAGAGAGAGAGAGAGAGAGAGAGAGAGAGATGGTGGGAGAAGAAAGAAAGAAAGAAAGAAAGAAAGAAAGAAAGAAAGAAAGAAAGAAAGAAAGAAAGAAGGAAGGAAGGAAAGAAAGAAGGAAAGAAAGAAAGAAAGGAAGGAAGGAAGGAAGGAAGGAAGGAAGGAAGGAAGAAAGAAAGGAAGGAAGGAAGGAAGGAAGGAAGGAAGGAAGGAAGGAAGGAAGGAAGGAAGGAAGGAAGGGAGGAAGGGTCAATGACCCTGTTTCTCTTACCTATAAAGAAATGCCCCCAAACATCTAGAAATTCAGGTGGAGGCAAAGATAAAGCAACTAACTGTCTGTGCCTAACTCAGCTGCCACATTCCCTCCCCCCCCCCCCGCTTTAACCTTGAAAACACCCATGAAGTCAAGGAGCTGCGTGGGTCGGTCTGTCTGTCTGTCTGTCTGTCTGTCTGTCTGTCTGTCTGTCTGTCTGTCTGTCTGTCTGTCTGTCTGTCTGCCTGCCTTTTTTTTTTTTTTTTGGTCTGGTTGTCTGGTTGCCTGGTTGCCTGCTTGCTTACTCCATAAAACTCCACCAGAGTGTCTCCTCCAAAAATTCTTATTCAATGATCGAAATCAAGGGTCCTAAGGGAAGAGTCCCTACATGGAAGGGTAAAAAGTCACTAACCCTCACCTGTGTTTGGTGACAAGAAGACCTCCATACCAATAGTCTACCTTAATACATGAGGTCAGGGCAGGGAAGGAATGATTTATTCAGGTGATCTAGTCAGTCACACTAATGGGTCTCTAGGGATCCCCCTCCATGTGTCCCTCTGTCTGTCTGTCTGGCGCGCTCGTGAGTGTGTGTCTGTGTGTGTCTGTGTGTGTCCGTCCGTCCGTCCGGCCCTCTGTTTGTTGATTCAGGGGAATCTAGTTGGACTTGTGGATCTCTCTCGTTCCCCCTCCATCTCTTTCCCTGTGTGTCTTTCTGTCGGTCTCTGGGTCTCTGTGTCTGTCTGTGTGTCTGTCTCTCTTTGTCTCTGCCTCTGTCTGTCTCTCCTCTCTGTCTCTCTGTCCTCTCCCCTCCGCGCCCCCCCCCCCTTGCTTTTCGTTGTGGACTCTAGGAAGAACTTTATTTCAGTCCCAGCGGGGGCTCTGCTTACTCTGCTTGCCAGCCTGGAACCCACCCGCCAGCGGCAACTTCTTCCTTGGTGTCCCCGAAGGAAGGAGGGAGCAGGAACCGGTGTCCCAAAAGAGACTCTTATCTCCAATGAATGGCACACCCTGCTCTGCTCGCTGGGCCGCCCGCCCGCCTGCCGTGTCAACCCACACAGAACATGAAAGCCCACATGAGCTCAAGAACATGGAAAGACTCAGTGTAGAGGCTTCTCATTTTGAACCCACTCGGTCTGTAAACAAGATGGATGCCGCCGCTGCCGCTGCTGCCATTTAGGCCCGAGTTTGTAGGGAAGCTCTCTACCACCCAGACACATTGAGACACACTGAGACATTGAGAATGTCTCAAGGAGGATGGCTGAAGGATGGATGGCTAATTTTACTCAATCTCTCTCTCTTCTTCTTCTTTTGCCAGCCCCTAGACTGGCAAAACAAGTGGGGGAGGGCTGGGAAGGTGAAGAGCACAGAGAGAGACAGCACCCAGCCCCAGAGTTCAAGCCTCACACCCGACACACACACACACACACACACACACACACACACACACACACACACACACACACACACACACACGAAAATAGCTGGGCGCTGGTGGCTCGCGCCTGTAATCCTAGCTACTCCGGAAGCTGAGATCTGAGGATCTCGGTTCAAAGCCAGCCTGGGCACCGAAGACCGTGAGACTCTTTTTTTTTTTTTTTTTTTTTAGTTCTTTTTTTTTTTTTTTAAATTTAATTTTATTTGTGAACATACTGTACAGAGGGGTTACAATTACGTGGACAGGATAATGCGTTGCATTGCAGCCTCCTCCTTTGCTTACCCTTCACATCCCTTCCCAGCCTCCCCAATCCTAATCCTTCTCCCCTTCTCCCCCCCCCACCCCCACCGACGTTGTAAAGCTCGTTTTGGACATGGCAACTTGTCCTTCTCATTGTTGCAACGGGTCCGGGTCCACCTGTAACCTTAAACAACTGGTTTTTCCCCATCTCCTCCACAAGTTATACTGACATCAAATATAATGAAAGCAGGGGTTATACTGTGGGGGAGGG
>NW_027206426.1:125000-327500 GCF_024711535.1 Dipodomys merriami | reverse complement strand
GGCACGGCGGCCCCGGAACACCGCGGGGCCCGGCGCCCGGCACGGCGCCGTCGTCGCCAACGGGCGGCGGCCCACACAGACGCTCGGGAACAGCGTCGCCAGGGGCCGGAGGGGGAGGGGGACGGGACCCCCCAAAAACCCCACGGCACCCCAAGCACGAGGCCGGGAAGCCACACACCACACGCCCTCGCATCGCGACCCAGCACAGGCTCCAGGCTCCGCCACTCGACACACCGCGCGCGAGGCAGGGGCGGGGACGGATCGGGAACGTCCTCCACTCACCACACCAGACGACGGCCCGGGAGAGGCCCCGCGGGACCCTCCCCCAGCTCGGAGGGGGGAGGCGCGGGCACGCAGTTACCAACGCGGGCAGCCACTAACGCTCAAAAGCGGGACAGGGAGCGGCAGGGCCGCGGGAGCCCATCGGGGGCGGGCCCCCGCCAACCCGGCAGCGAACGCCGCCTCCCGAACGAGGATCGCTAGAGAACCTCTCCTCACTCTGAGGGTGGCCCGCACCCAACCCCGACGGGAACCCCGCCGGGACCAGCACACATCAAAGGCGTCCATCTTTCCCACCACGGGTGGCAGGGAGGGGTGGGGCGGGGGGGGTCTGCGGCAGCAGCAACACCAACCCTGGTCGGTCGGCCTTGTCGTGCGGGGCCAGAGCAAGGTCGCGCACACGGGCGGGAAAGCCCGCACAGGCCCGGCTCGCCTCCCACTGCAACATCTCAGGTCCCCCGGTGCAACAAGAGCCAGGTGACACGGCAGGGAAGACAAGCCAGGACCAGGGCCGGCAGCTCATGCGGGGAAGCCACCCGCCCGGTGCAAGAAGGGAAGAGCGCTCCTCCTCTGGGGAACCGCCTCGACCCCCCCCCCAGCAGAGACGTCAATCTCTGCGATAACTTTTTTTTCTCACTCGCACAAGCCCCACAAACCCAAGGACGGCCGGGACACACCACGGGCAGCAGGCTGGCACAAGGCAACGGACAACGCCGGGATCGGGAACGACACCACCACTCAGCCTCAGGCACCTGAGAGAACCGACCGGGAGCGTTCCGGGAGCACCGCAAGAGGGCAGAGCGCGAGGCGCGGCTTTTCACACCACACAGCACGGGCAAGCACGGAGCACCGACCCTCCCTCTCCACGGAGAGAGCCGACCCCCGTGCCGATAACGAGTCACGGGAAGAGAGGAGCAAGATCAGGGGCGCCCCCCCTCCTCCAGCGTGTACAAGTCCCCGACCTCACGGCGAGGGCAGGGAGAGCGCAGCCGGACCCGGTTGCCGCACCCCTGCCTCCCCGCACACCACCGGCGCCGGCACGGTGGGACGGTGAGGGCAGGGGCCCACGGGCAGAACGAGAAGAGCGGTCCCATTCGCCATGAATGTCCGTCCCTCGCCTGGCGCAGCTTAGGCCCGGGCCCGAAGGAGATCGCAACGTCACCACATCAATCACACCGAGGGGGCGGAGAAGACAGCCACACGGCACTCGGGAGGCGGTGGGGCCCAGGAAGCTCGGCTCCCGAGAGGGCCAACAGCCTGGGATAAAAGCGTAGCCAGGACAGACAACCTTTCGTGAGTAACGAGCGAGGTAAAAGGAAAAAAAAAAAAAAAAAAAGAAAAGAAAAAAAAACTTAAAAAAATAAAAAAATAAAAAAATACCACGGGCTTCAGCGTCCCTGGCGCTCGGGATTACCAGGACACCTCCGCCGGGCACAGAGCCGAAAGAAGCTAGAGAGGAAAAAAAGAAAAAGAAAAAGAACCACGGACAGCGCTCGGGAGTAGCGCAGGTCAGCGGCCGACCAGGCCCGCCATCGGGAAGCGGCAGGTCGGGGGAGTTGGAGCTAGGGGCGATAGAAAAAAAAAAAAAAAAAAAAAAAAAAAAGCCACGGAGGTCGGACGAGCACGACGGCAGGACGGGGATGCCGCACACGCACAGGCAAGGCAAGGCAGGACTCGCCCCCCGCCTTTTCCTCCTCAAGCCGGCCACGGCGAGGGAAGCACACCGCGCGGGCCTACCTATGCACCCCAGGCAACCAACCACTCTCCTCCTCGGCGTGCCGAGGCAAGGGCCAGAATCCGGCACCGGGAGCGGGGGAGAGATCAAGGACGACGGGACTCACTCAGCCACCAACCAACCACCACCACCACCACCACCACCACCACACCCACGAGCCACCACAGGGGCAAGGCCTGCTCAGGGCAGCGGGAGCCCGGGGTGCGGGGGGAAGGGCAGGGGGACCCGGACCGGGAAGAGACGGGAAAGGCCCGGCACACAGCATCCGAGAGAGCCCCAAAAGACCCGCTGACAGCCACCGGGACACAGCATGCCAGCACCCTCCTGCAGGTACAAAATCCTCACGTCACCACGCCAAAACCAGCTGGTCACGCAGGGGCGACAACTCGCTGGCGACAGGGACCTCTCGGAAACCACATCGGGGACACCTGTCCCCAACACGTCCCCAACAGAGCCAGACACGGAACTCTCAGGGACAGCTGGTCGACCACATAAGGCGAAGACAGACGAAGAGAGAGGGCGGGAGCGGGGTCAGGGGACGCACCCGCCCCACTACCCCGGGTGCGCACGGGCTCACGGCACGAGCGGCACGGGGAGCCTTCCCCCGGCAGACGCGAGGCACCCACTCCGAGAGGCACCCAGCCACCACACCCACACCGCGCGGGGTCGGTGGTGAGCGCCCTGCCGCCAGCACGCACACACGCGGGACTCCCGGGCTCGGGTCCCCGACTCCCGAGGTGCTCCCTCCGCCTCGACTTTTCCCCTACGCAGGGCCCACCGGGCAAGTCCCCGCCATCGCGCACACCGCAGACGGTAGGTAGGTAGGTCCCGGCCCCGAGGCTCGCCTCGGCCGTGCCCACGGCTCCTCGCGCCGGAGAAGTCTGTCCTCCGGCCTCCGGGGCCGTGGAGAAGGCCGTGGAGGAAGGCCACACGGGGCCGGCGACCCAGGCCCTCGCGCCCGGCACGCGCCAAGCGCTCACTCGGAGGTGACTCCGACGACCATCCTATGTCGGGGAGGGGCGGGGTGTAGGTCCCGGCCCCGAGGCTCGCCTCGGCCGTGCCCACGGCTCCTCCCGCCGCAGAGGTCTGGCCTCTGGCCTCCGGGGCCCGTGGAGGAGGCCGTGGAGGGAGGCCACACGGGGCCGGCGACCCAGGCCCTCGCGCCCGGCACGCGCCAAGCGCTCACTCGGAGGTGACTCCGACGACCCTCCTATGTCGGGGAGGGGGGGGGTGTAGGTCCCGGCCCAGAGGCTCGCCTCGGCCGTGCCCACGGCTCCTCCCGCCGCAGAGGTCTGTCCTCCGGCCTCCGGGGCCGTGGAGGGAGACCACACGGGGCCGGCGACCCAGGCCCTCGCGCCCGGCACGCGCCAAGCGCTCACTCGGAGGTGACTCCGGGGAGGGGGGGTGGTCCGAGTCCGGGCCGGGACCGGCCCCACCACCTAGCGGCTCACCCGGGGACCCTTTCCCCCGACTCCCGAGACGTCCCTCGTACTCTCCTTCTTTCGCCCTCAAAGACCAGAGTCCAGGGAGGGGAGGAGGACAAGGCGTCGGGCCCAGACAGAACTACGGGAGGGGAGGAGGACAAGGCGTCGGGCCCAGACAGAACTACTGGTCGACCCGACCAAGCCGCCACCCCCGGCACAGACCGGGCACGGAAGAGAGAGCGGCGACTCACGGCCCCACCCCGCGCTCGCCTGCGGGCGCAAAGTCCGACAGAACAGCCGCCCCGGCGCCACAGCGACACCACGGCGACAGTCGCGCCCGGCACCCGGTAGAGGCCGGGCCTCCGCCCGGCTCGCTGCCGCCAGACCTCCTCCTTCACTCGCTCGCTCGGCTGAGAACGAGGGGACTGTCATATCAAGGCGGACGCCAGGGGGAGCACGACAACCGCCTTCCAACGACCGACTCCACCGAGCCGCCGTACCCCGGATCGGCGCGCGCCGGGCGGCTCTGAGCTCCGGAGACACAGAACACGGAAACGAATCGCCTCACTCCCCACCGCCACGCACCGAGAGGCACAACCTAGGTCAGGACCTGCAGCCGGGTCCTCTCTGCGACCTCACGAACGACACCAGAGCCACCAGAGACCTAGACCGAGATCGAGCCGCCGCCGCCGCCGCCGCCAGCGACCAAAGTGAAACCAGGAACCAGGACGGGAGTCGCCCGAACGGAGCGGCCCGAACCCGAGAACCGGGAAGTCGGGATCGGTCCCAAGCAGGAAGGGGCGGCAAAGACGGCAGGCCTGCACCACGAGAGAAAACGAACCGGCCACCCGCACGACCTCCGCCGCCCGTGGCAAGACCCCCACCCCCACCCAACATGGCCAGAAAAGGGCAAGTGAGCGCTCGTCCCACCGTCTGCCCGCCCGTCTTTTTTTTTTTTTTTTTGGGGGGGGGGGTGTTTGTACGTTTTGTTTTCTTTTTCCCCCAGATGGAAACCAGAAAGAAACAACAACAACAACAACAACAACAACAAAAAACTCCCAAAGATGGGTCGGCTCCAGCAAGAGACGAGCCCTCGGGAGGCACCCCGCTCACTTGTGAAAGTCCGCCGCCCGCCCGCCCCACAACACGCTCCCTCCCCGCGCCCCCACCCGCCCCCCCCCCTTCACAGGCAGGGAAAGGGCAGGGGGAAGGCCAGAGAGAGGTTTCTTCTAACACAGAGAGGGTAGGTACACGTCACGCACACAGGTCTGGAAAACCACGGTGACAGCGCCATGGGAAGCGTGAGTCCACTCACCCATCACTAAATGACAGGAAAGCCAAACGAGAGCCGCTGGCTGGGCAGAAAAGGCCTTTGACAAAATTCAACATTCATTCATGCTAAAAGCTCTGGAGAAAATAGGAATAGAAGGAACATTTCTAAAAACAATAAAAGCCATTTATGACAGACCAATAGCCAATATTATACTTAATGGGGAAAAGCTACAACCAATTCTCCTAAAATCAGGAACAAGGCAAGGATGCCCACTGTCTCCACTCCTCTTCAATATAGTCCTAGAACCCTTAGCCAGGGCAATAAGGCAAGAAAAAGACATTAAAGGGATCCGCATAGGGAAAGAAAAAGTTAAACTATCCCTTTTTGCAGACGACATGATACTATACCTCCACGATCCCTAAAAGTCCATCCCGAATCTCTTAGAAATCATAACTCTCTTCGTCAAAATAGCAGGATACAAAATAAACCCACAAAAATCAGTTGCCTTCCTATACACTGATAATGTACAGGAAGAGAGGGAAATAAAGGGAGCAACCCCATTCACAATAACCTCCCGAAAAATAAAATATTTAGGAATTAACCTAACCAAAGATGTAAAAGAACTATTTAATGAGAACTATAAAAAGTTAAAGAAAGAAATTGCAGAAGACACTAGGAAATGGAAAGACCTCCCATGCTCCTGGATAGGCCGACTTAATATAGTAAAGATGGTAATACTTCCAAAACTAATATACAAATTCAACGCAATTCCTATTAAAATCCCAATGACGTACATCACTGAAATACAGAAAACAGTCCAAAAATTCATATGGAACAACAAAAGACCTAGAATAGCCAAAACAATTCTAGGGGATAAAGACAATATGGGAGGGCTATCCATGCCGAACTTCAAACTCTACTACAGAGCTATAATAACAAAGACAGCATGGTACTGGCACAAAAACAGACCCGAAGACCAATGGAACAGAATAGAAGATCCAGAAATAAATCCACAGGCCTACAGCCAGCTGATATTCGACAAAGGAGCCAAAGACATACAATGGAAGAAACACAGCCTCTTCAACCGCTGGTACTGGGAAAACTGGGCAGCCACATGCAGAAAACTAAAAGTGGACCCCAGCCTATCACCATGCACCAACATCAACTCAAAATGGATTAAAGACCTTAACATTAAACCTGAATCTCTGAAACTACTGCAGGACAGAGTAGGAGAGACACTTGAACTAATAGGCACAGGAAGGAACTTCCTGAACAGAGTCCCAGGGTCACAACAAATTGGAGAGAGACTCGACAAATGGGACTACCTTAAAATAAAAAAAAAAAAAACAAAAACAAAAACAAAAAAACAGCTAGACTTTTCTAATAGGCTCTGCCACTCTCTCTGGAGCAGGATTCGGGGCATGAGGCGATGAATCTGAACCCGACACACAGGTGTTGGAGGGTAGAGGCATCTTCACTCACATGCCTGTGGTGGAGGACCTGGACCCGAGTGTGGCGGTGCACAGTGGGTGTGGGTGTGTGTGTCTGTGACTCTGTGTGTGTGTGTCTGTGACTCTGTGTGTGTGTGTGTGTGTGTGTGTGTGTGTGTGTGTGTGTGTGCGCGCGGGGCTGGGGGGAGGGCAGGTAGGGAACCCTAGGAGGAAAGACAGGGAGAGACAGACGAGGGGCCCCGGCCCAAACAGAGTGGGGGGGTCAGAGGGGCGATCCTATCTCCCGGGGGGGGGGTGAAGCATGGTTAGAACCCACAGGCCCGGCGGGCGTACTTCTCTTTGGAGTTCGCACTGGGAACATATGCGGGCAGAAGCGCCCCAGCACACACATCGCATCGCAGACGGGTAGAGAGGCAGAGCCAGGGGGTCAGGCATGGTAAACACTCTATTCCGTCAACACACACACACACACACACACACACACACACACACACACACACACACACACACACACACACACACACACCCCTTAGGGTGTGTGTACAATATCCACAAGGTAAAAGTTTATTCATCCATTCCCCAAAGAAGAAGAAGAAGATTATGTCAGTTACAGGGAAGTAGATGGATGGACTGATGGACTAGGAGCGGGGGGGGGGGGGGGGGGCAGAGGGGGGGGGTGCCGGCGGCGGCGGAGAAGAGAACCTAGAACAGGTGATGCCAGGGGAAGACAGACCGGCGGAGAGACAGACAGACCGACCAACCAACGGCACCTGTTTTCTCTCCTACGTGGACGCTAGACCTAAACTATAACTGGACATGGTAAGCTACACAGCACTCCGGGCAAACAGAGTGTGTGTGTGTCCCCGTGTGTGTGACACACATACTGTCCTTTTGTCAGAAGGTGTAACTTCTCTGAGCATTTAAGATATTGCAGAGAAGACACAAGACGTAATATCCGTAAGTGGCACGACTGTGAACGTATTATAACAACCGGACGTGTGAGGACCAAAGCTGGAATTAGGAGGACAGAAATGTACCTGTCCTCACGCTTTGGGTCATGATCACAAGTACATTTGGTTTAGGATCTTTCAAAACACATCGATGTATCCTTCTGGACACGATGGTCTAGGACCACACTAGTCAATAGCCACTTCAAAGCCAGATCCGCGGTTGGATACGTCTCAATTGGCTTATATTGGTTTATATTGCAAGTGATTCTAGAGAAGACAGAGAAAAGAGAATAGAGGGGGATTTTCCCTTGCTATTGGGTGTGGGGTGGGGTGGAAAAGAAAAGATTAAGAAGGCCACAGATTGGATTCTTAGAGTGAAAAACCATGGTGAAAATGGAATGGGAAGGAAATTTACTCACCAATCATGTAATCATTGTCCTAGTTCTCCAGACAGGTTGTAATCTTCTTTTCAGTACTGGTGCTCCAGCCACTCTAGAAAGCATACATGTAAGCTTCCACTGGCGCTAGACTTTACGTACTAATTGTAGTCTTGTGCGTCTTTTCACAACCCAGCCTCTCAATGCCATAATAACAGATAACTGGGGAGCCACTTAAAAAAAAATAGCTTCCCATGGGCTGGGAAGGCGGCTCACTGGTAGAGCTCTTGCCTTGCATGCCTGAGGCCCTCGGTTGGAATCCTCAGCACCACATAAGCAAAAAGAAAAAAGCTGGGAGTGGCGCTGTGGCTCAAGTGGTACAGTGCTTGCCTTGAGTTGAAGAGCTGAGGGACAGCATCCAGGACCAGAGTTCAGGTCCCCTGACCGGACCCTCCCCGCCCACAAAAAAAAATAGCCTCCCAGGAAACATTTAGTCAGCTTGCCCCGCCCACACCCAGAAGGGAAGATAGAGGGTGGGTGTTGCTAGTAGTGAGGCAGTTCCACAGGTAACTGAGATAACTTTTGTCTTGTAAATGTAGTCATGGCAACGAGTTGCAGTGTTGCTTAGGACCTTTTAGAAGAAACTGGAATTCCAAGAAGGACTGTTATCAGGAAATCTAGGCAGGAAGCCTCTCAGAGAACTATCTTTTGCAAAGGCCAAGGCCTAAGTTAATGAGTGCGTAAGATAAGAACACTGCAAGAAAGCAATCTTACGGTACTGTTCTATACATAATATATTAATAGACTTGAAAAATACAAGAAATATCACATGGAAATGATTCATACAAAACAAAAAATTGAAATGAATTCTTTATTTCTTCTTTTCTTCCTTACCTTTTTTTTTTTTTTTTGGATGTGAGGATCGAGCTCAGTGCCTGGGTGTTGATATTTACATTTTCACTATTTTATTTTTTCCCCAAGGCAGCTACTAGTATACATTTTTGGGCAACAGCTCCACATGTGGTTTCCTGGGAAATCCTTAATCTCACAGTAGACTTAAAGACTACCCTGTTAGGCCAGCTTGGAAACGACCTTTACATTTCTCTCAGCCTTCTAAGTAGCTGTGGGTTACAGAGATGCGCCAGCTGCATAAGGCTAATGGGGCTCATTTTGTACAGGGGAAATTGTCTTTGATTTGGAACTGGAAAGCTGTATCTATAACAACTGTAGTTTCAGGTCTGTTGAAGGTTTCCTCAGGGCTGATTAGTACTGTGTAATGCAGGACCACAAGGCGGGCAGAATCACATGAGGTGG
Organism: Dipodomys merriami; assembly: GCF_024711535.1. Lineage (NCBI taxonomy): Eukaryota > Metazoa > Chordata > Mammalia > Rodentia > Heteromyidae > Dipodomys > Dipodomys merriami. The sequence continues at coordinate 318,697 of NW_027206426.1, read as the reverse complement.
CACTGTATGGTGCCAGTAAAATCAAGAAGCTCTCACTACCCACCAAGTGTGATGGGTATTCCTTCCTTTCCCTGCCCTCGCCCAGAACAAGAGAACGACGGTGAGCAAACTCCATCTAGTGTCCACTTTCTGAAAATACCATGGTTGTGAATTCCAGTTTCCTCTCATGAAATGAATGAATCAAGGAAGGGTGGGGGTGGGTCAGTGTAGGAATTGAGATTAAAAATAATCATTGCAGGCACCATGAGACCAAAGTTTGAATTATAAGATTCTAAGGTATTGTATGAGAAAGACAAGAGTTTTGGGTCAAGGAATTATAAATAGAAACGAAAATGCAATCTGTGACTAAACAGGAGAGAAAATGACAAAATATTGGTTGGAGTTTTGAATGTGATTGGTTAATTCTATTTTGAATGGTGAAGGCCAATACTCCATTTTAACTCCAGCTAAACTATTGTATTGTAATTTTTTTTTCTTTTTTGTCGGTCGTGGGGCTTGAACTCTGGGCCTGGGCGCTGTCCCTCAGCTCTTCAGCTCAAGGCGAGCGCTCTACCACCTGAGCTACAGCGCCACTTCCGGTTTTCTGGTGGTTTATTGCAGATAGGAGTCTCATGGTCTCTCCTGCTCGGGCTGGCTTTGAACTGCGATTCTCAGATCTCAGCCTCCTGAGTAGCTAGGATTACAGGCGTGAGCCACCAGCTCCCGGCTTGTAAATCTTTTAACTTATGATTCTGTAAAAATTACAAACAGATGCTAACCCTCACAAAGGACACATTGTTAATTCCTCCAAGGGACAATCTGTCTTTATCTCTTTCTTTACTGTGTGGCTACACCTAAGCGTTTGGGGCACTATCACAGAACGTTTTATTTATATACGACTAGTTTTCTACCAGTTTTGAGCCACAGCACCATTTATGGGTGTCTCCTGCCAATGGTGGCTTTGAATCATGATACTCCGATGTCTCTAAGCCATCACTGTACCTAGGATTATAGGCTTAAGCCATAAGCACCCAGCTCAGAGACTAATTATGTTTACAGCAAAAATGTACATTTGGAACTGAGAAGCTACAGTATATAAATGACTGAGGTAGCAGCTCTACTACAGATTTCCTCAGGGTGAATTAGTATTATATCATGCAAGAGTGAAAACTGGCAGATATCAGTACTGTCATGCGTGCCTCAGTCAGGCAGAACACGGTGCAACCAAGGTATGGTACCAGGATAATCACTGATATGCCAGAGTCCAGCCATCACCAACGTTCTTCTCCCTCTCTAGGCAATGTTATGGTGAGCGCTCGCCACCTACTGTCCATTTTCTGCAACTACCCAGGTTAGGAATTCCAGTTGTCTGACAGGAAATAAGCCAGAGAATTCTTGTCGGTCCAAAGGTGGGGTAAAAGGCAGGGCACTGTAGGAATGCAACAGAGTTCCACAGAGGTGGAACCACAGAACTCAGTCCAAGATTTGATTTGTCTTCTGGGCTGCCTGACACTCTCCACAGATTATTCAAAGCAGTGGTATTGGTACCAAGCTAGGTAGCAGAGCCAGGAAAATAAGCAATTCCCTCTCCCCCTTAGCCAACCTCCCCTCACACTTCACAGAGAATAGGAAATGGAGGAAATAAAGGGAAAGAGGGGGCAATATGGGTTATAGATTGAGGTATGAAAAGCCACTTCATTTAGCTGATAACTGACATTTAATATGCCTAAATAATAGCAATGATCTTCACATAGTGATGACATATGATTTCAAATTAATTTATTGTCATATGATTTCGTGAAATTTTATCTCTTGAGAATACAGATGGAGAGAAAGGTAAGGATAAGGAAAATCTCTCTAACCTTATCTCTTCTTGCATAAACATTTAACATGTTCTGGAAAGGAATTACTAGAAAATACAGTACATTTCCAACAGAGAAAGAATTACACTATAAGTTGAAGATATGCCATCGTTGAATGCACAGCATTAGTAATGCATGCATGATGCCTAGGTTTGAGATAAAGACATACTAATGACATGTTAAACATACTCACAAACTGTATACACCTAATAATAGGATATCAAAATATATACAACAAATACTGCCACAAATATGGTTTGGGGATTGATGAGGAAGGAGAGAAATAAATAGAACAAATAAGGGCTGGGAAGATGGCTCAGTGGTAGAGCGCTTGCCTTACATGCCTGAGGCCCTGGGTTCCATTCCTCAGCACCACATAAGCAAAATGAAAAAAGACGGAAGTGGCGCTGTGGCTCAAGTGGTAGAGTGCTAGCCTTGAGCTGAAGAGCTGAGGGACAGCGCTTGGCCCAGAGTTCAGTCCCCACAACCAGCCACCCCCCCCGAAAAAAAGAGAAAAAGTCAGCCCGCCATTACATCACACCTGATCAACAATAGTACATAAGGCTGAGTAAGGCTGACCCCAAATCCCTCTTAACTTCAAATCACATAACTTTTCTTCACTCATTGCCTTTGCAATAAAACACAGGCCAAAGGATCCATGGTAGTCCAGACTCTGTCATCAGGTCACAAGAAGACAGACAGGTAGAGAAATCCGAATCCCACCTTGCTTTTGTATCATTCCTTTTCACTGTAAAAGGGCCTTACATGCCTTCTCCTGGCTCTAGCTACAATCCTTTTCTCCCTCTCAAGGACCAACTGCAAGAGCACACTGAAAAGGCTGTGGGTCTTTCCTCAACATGACCTCCTCAACAGGACCATTAATTGACCCCTACTAAGCATGCTGTGATTTTCAAAATCAATGACTACTTAGATAAATTTAAAGTGCCAATAAGATAGTAAAGAATTTCTAAATATAGTGATACAATACTTAGTAGTTCATGACTTATGACAAAGCAAACCAAAATCTGTTTTTATTTAATTGACATGTTTGTGTTTGGCTTTGCCACTCATGCTTTAAGTTGACCTTGAAGTATGGGATGTCTACAATTATAATTGTTTTTAAGGTGGAGGTATAGCTCATCAGTAGATAATCTAAGTTTCTGTTAGCAAAATGAGTCCCTTCCCATAGCTTTAGTCCATTCCCTCCCTTCTCCATAGCTTAACATACTCCCTTCCTAAGCAACACTAGGCCCACATAGTAAAGGCAGTACATAATCAACTTCCAACCCCCTTTACCTTGGGTTGGCACTTCTCTGGGACCAATACCACCATATAAGGCAACAAGAAACCCTTAGGGTGACCTTCAGATTTGGGCAGTTGCAGGACCCTTATCTACTAGGTGGATAGGAGGCATAAATCCTAGTCTGACATGATGAAGCCCCTGGCCCACACGTGGACACCAGGGTCTCCACCTCCTAGCACCTTCTAGCACCTCCTACACCTCCTAGGTTATATAGGTCACCCCAAAAAATAACCGGTGCTTCTTCTCATTCCTCCCTTGGGAGAAGGAGTCTTGCAGGCACTCTTTCCCCACAAATAAACCTTTCTTTGTTCTCTGTACCTTGCTGTCTGCATGGTTATCTGGCAAAGTATACTTAATATTAATTTTGCCATCAGTTCCTTTCCAAACACTGGAAAACCAAAAAACCAGACATCTATTTCTATATATGTGTACATATATATGAAGGCGTGAAAAGGTCAACAAGTGTATTATCAATCGTTACTTCATTTACAAAGAAATGAAAGCACAGCACAAATACATCCACGACTCTCTCTTTTAAAAACAGCTTTGATGTTCTACATAATCCATGCAGATTAATGAAAAATACATATTTTAACATGTACCCTTTCATGTTCCTGTCCACAAACGAATCTATTTGTCAGCGTAAGAATGACATGTACTATCTGACCAGGCACTAGGCAACCTAATTTTTATTTCCTATATATCCCAAACTTAAATCTACCAGGAAGTTATATTGCACCACCACCACCACCACCACAAAAGCTTAGATTTTCTCAGAAACACAGAATCACATTAAAAATTACCTTACAATTTTTCCAAACTTCAGTAGGTGGTATAAATGCTGCATGACTAACAAGCTGGCTATACATAAACTGAGGCCCCGGTGGGGCTTTTGTGTATTTCCTTCAACACTAGTTCCTGAAACCCAGGGATTCCATTCAATGGTAATGCCTGCAGGTTCTGGTCTCCATGGTGATTGGGCCCTGCATTCCCTCACATCTGGGTTTGCATTCCTGGTGAGCCAATCTGTGCGACCAAGCCACATCTACTGACCCAAGGAGAAGCCGTTTCGCTGAAAAGCCTCGGCTCCCGCAGGCTGCATGAACCTGTACTGAATAAAGCCTCACGCCATCGTGCTCTCGCTTGCACACTGGCGGCACGGGGGGCGGAGCCCGGCCTGGTGCTCGCGGGGAAGGGTGGCCTCGGGGCTCTGGCTCCGGGTAGCGGGGTCGTGAACGTGGCTGGCTCATGTCTGGGCACGGATCCTGGTCTAAACTTGTGGTAGAGAATCAGAAGCGCTGAGCAGCAGGCACAACTCTGGCCAAGGCCTTGGTGGCACCATCCCAGGAGCTGGATCCGGTGAGTCCAGCACGCCATGCCTTATGGAAACATCTGGTGGGAGGTGGCGGATCCTCCACTGCCCCGTAAGCCCCACTGCACATGCGCAGCCCTGCCTCCTTCCGCGCCCCCCCCCCCCATTGCCGGAGGTCAGGGTCCGGAATCGGTCCCCTAGTCAGGGTTGTCAGTGGCCGGTGCAGGGTGTGGTCGATAGGACCCGCTGGGGGAGCCGCCGGGCAGAGAACTGGGTCCTTCCGGGGCTCTGTGTGGACCGGCTCCGGGGGCGTTCGTGGGTCATGGGAACCAGGGTTCGGACCGCAGCACCTAGCAGCAAAGCGGGACAGCGAACAGCATCAGGAGATGGAACGGCCCCCAAGTGTGCTGGACACCCACACATTGTCAAGCCGCCTTCGTTGAGGGAAAGGCAGGGAGAGGCAGAGCGGCTCGGGGACAATCTTTCAAGAAATACCCGACTCGGTATCTCAACCGTCATGGGAAAAGCTGCGTAGATGAAATCGGAGGCAGGGGCTGGGCCACCGCACCCGCACCGGACCGCGGTGCCCGCAGCTTCTACGTCCCTCCTGGCCACCTCCTTCCGCTGCACCCTCCTCCTCTCCTTTGCCCTTTTATTAAGGGATGATAAGGATCACTCTTAGTGGAGAAGGACTGTCCTGAGAGCAGCCCAGGTCTCCAGGGCCAGGCCATTCCACGGGCTGGAGCTGAAACTACTGCGGTGCTCAGAGCTTGGGTGCAGTGAGCGCTGCTTCCCTCCAGAGGGCGCGCTCAGCGCGTGGGTATCATGGGGCCCAGGGTGTAGTGAGCGCCGCTTCCCGCTAGAGGGTGCTCTGGGAGCGTGCACATGCTAGGTTGTTCTGTCAGACTCCCTTCTCAGATAATGATTAGGAGAGTCACAATTAGGCTTGCTTCACATAAAACCTAAAATGAAATAAGTTCCATGCATGTATTGTAATGATAGGACTTGAAAAACAATTAGTATTTACCTGTTTTCTGTATGTTAATGGCTGCTTGGATAGGTGAGGTGAACTAATGTAGGAAAAGTCAGGGTGATAGGGTTAGAATGGGGTAAAGAGAAAAATGAAAAGTAGTGAAAGTAATTTTCATGATAGCGAGTACATATGAACAGACATTCCATGCTAATAAGTAGGTGATGAATGGTTGAATTAATTCAGATCATTCCTGTGACTTTAGGAATATCAAGGTATAGAGATGAATATGGTTCTGGGGGGAATAATTTTCAGCATTGTCAGAGACTAAGTCTTTGCAGGTAATGAGTATAGTTATTTTACACTACAAGAGTAATACCAAACCCACAGCAGCTTCACAGGCTATCAATGTGAGAATATTATTACGCATTGTAAAACACGGAGTAAAATGTGTGTTCAAGATTATTACAGTGAGCCAGGAACCGGTGGCTCATGCCTGTAATCCTAGCTACTCAGGAGACTGAGATCTGAGAATCGCTGTTCAAACCAGCCCTGGCAGGAAAGTCTGTGAGACTCTTGATCTCCAATAAACCACTAGAAAACCGGACGTGGTGCTGTGGCTCAAGCGGTAGAGTGCTCACCTTGAGCTGAAGAGCACAAGGACAGTGCCTAAGCACAGAGTTCAAGCCCCAGGACCAAAAAAAAAAAAGATTTCTAAAGTAGGCGATCATAAATAATGATGATATTATACTGTCAAAGCAGAGAGGAAGAATGTGAGACCGGAAACATCAGAGCTCAACATACAGAGTAGCTACCATTACAGGCATGAAACACCAATGCCCAGCTTAATAAGGAATTTATTATTATAGAAATACTTAAGTAATTGTACAAAGAACTTCAATTCAACATATCAGTTTGTGAGTGCAATGTATCATTACATTTACTAATAGTATTTTATGAAGTTGATGTACAAAGGGTTTTAATTTCCATACTTGGGATCATGAGTACAATGCATGTGATAGATGTCACCTGTTTTATCATTCTTGTCATCCCTTCCCCAGCCCCCATCACCTCAGTTTGTCTAGTTCCATTTTCACACATTCACATTGACTATCATGGCTACATTCATCTACCCTTCCTGTCTTCACTTGTCTACCCCAGTTTCCTTGACATTATCCTTCCTGAATATACTACACTGTAGTTCATAGTTTTGTGCAGGGTCCTATTTTCCTTAGAAACAGCTATTATTCCAAGATCCATGACTTAGTGTGTGGTCAGGGTCAACATTTCACTAGTATGTTTTCCTAGGTGGTCAGCTTTCTACCCAAGATAGAAGTCCTGTGGGTTTTGTTGTTGTTTTTGTTGTTTCCCCAAATCTTTGCATTTTCTTTTTATTTATTTCTTGCTCTTTCTTTTTCCTTTTCTTTTGTCGGTCATGGAAAAACACTCTGGGCCTGGACCCTGTCCCTCAGAATTTTAGCTCAAGGTTAACGCTGTACCACTTGAACCACACTGCCATTTCCAGTTTTCTGAGTGAATTATTGGAGACAAAAGTCTCACGGCCTTTCCTGCAGGGGCTGGCTTTGAAGCACGATCCTCAGATTGCGACATCCTGAGTTAGGATTACAGGCAGGAGCCACCTATGACCAGTGTGTGTGTGTGTGTGTGTGTGACCAGTGTGTGTGTGTGTGTGTGTGTGTGTGTGTGTGTGTGTGTGTGTGTGTGTGTGTGTGTGTGCGTGTATGTGTGTGTGTGCCCCAGTCCTGAGTATTGAATACTGACGCTTGAATTCAGGGCCGGTGTTGTCTTTGAGCTTCTTTTTTTTTTTTGCACTCTGCCACTGGAGCCACACCTCCACTTCTGGATTTGTTTGGGGCAAGTTTCTGGAGTATCACAGATTTCCTGCCTAGCCTGGCTTTCACCCTTAATCTTCATATCTCAGCATCTCTAACACAAAGATGAAACTTTAATAATAGCAAGCTATCATGTGACAGATGCCAATATATTAGGTTTCCTACACAGACTACTGAGTTCTCAGTATCTCTAATGTGAGTTCAGACCTCCAAAACAGCAAGCAATAAACCATCATGACTGTCTCTGGGAATATACAATTTTTAAAAATATTCAATTACCATCTGGGTGCCAGTTACTCACATCTGTAATTATTGATACTCATGAAGCTGAGATCTGGGGATTGCAGTTTTAAGCCAACCTGGGTAGGAGTCACTTATCTACAATAAGCTAATCAGAAAAAACTGTGTAGTGGCTCAAGTGTTTCAATGTGGCTCAAGTGGTAGAGTGCTACCCTTGAGCACAAAGAGGCTCAGGGACAGTGCCTAGGCTCAGATTTCAAGACTTGGGACTGGAAAAACATTCTTACCAGAGCTCCCACAAATAACAACTACCTTCCTTTATGATGAAGGTTTACATTAACTATATTTATTCTCTGTACCAATAGCAAATGCCACCTTATCTTCATAAATCAAGACTTGCTTCAAAAATTCTATTTTGTAAAAATAGAAAAATGAAAAATTCATAAATCAAAAGTGGCTTACATTAAACAAACAAGTTTCCGCCGGGCGCTGGTGGCTCACGCCTGTAATCCTAGCTACTAAGGAGGCTGAGATCTGAGGATCTCGGTTCAAAGCCAGCCCGGGCAGGAGAGACCGTGAGACTCCTATCTCCAATAAACCACCAGAAAACCGGAAGTGGCACTGTAGCTCAAGTGGTAGAGCGCTCGCCTTGAGCTGAAGAACTGAGGGACAGCGCCCAGGCTCAGAGTTCAAGCCCCACGACCGACAAACAAACAAACAAACAAACAAGTTTCCAGAGCTCAGAATTCAGGGCTCAGCAGGAGACTTTGCTCCCACAGACCTAGGACTCACCTGACCAGTGCCTTCTCATATCCAGGAAGTCCAGAAGGATGTTGTAAATGATCATGAGGTTCATTAGGAATGTTACCAGGTAGGGAATAGTGCACTTGATTAAAGTCAGTAGAATTGGATGGGGTGATAAGCTGGGCTCAGAGCTCCTTCACTGACCTGAGAGTCACCTCGGTGTGGTGTGACTGACATAAATGGTCAAATGTAAGCTGTCTCTAGTAAATCAGAAATCTTGACAAAAAATCATTTATCAGAGGTGCAGGTAAGGGAACTACGATATTTTTCTATCAGTGCAGGACAGAAGCAATGGTGTTTTTTAAACATTTATTATTATTGTTGTTATTGTTATCTTTAGGTAATTATACAAAGAAGTTCCCATTCTACAAGACACTATATAAATACAAGGTGTCTGACAACATTGTCACTCATCCCTCCTAGCAATGGTGTTTTGAACAAGAAAAAATAATGAGTCAGCAGTGGAAGAATGCTTGCCTTGCAGGCATGAGGCATGAGTGGGGAGGTGCTGGTAGGAGGCAGATAGTGCTGGGCTTGGAACCAGAGTGAGGAGGGGCAGCTGCTAATCATGGCAAATCTGGGAACAGACAGCCAGCGGGGCGACCTAAGGACATTCACCTACCAGGGCCCACGAGAGGGCCACATCCAGGGCACTTGAAAGCAGGCAGGAGGGACCAGGACACTGCAGTCCTGGAGAGAGCCACTATGGACTCCCACTAGTGTGTCCTGTCCCTACAGACTGTCCAACAATGCAGTCTCACTTTATTCAGAAGGAACTGAGGAACCAGCTCAGGCCCCGATGCCCTGCCAGTCCCCACTGCCTTCTCAGGCCACCTCCCTTCTCTATCCTTTCCTCTCCCTCCCTCCTCAACCCACACCAGAATGGAAAACAGAAAACATTATTTTCAAGTCTTGTTTGTTATAAGATTCTTGAACATAAAATAAAGAACACTTGCAATAATATAAAGGGATAGCCCAATTAAAAAATGCTCAGTGCTGAACACCAGAAGTGCTGAGCTCAGAGCTGCTGATGGCTGTTGTACACCTGCCTGAACAGACTAACCACCACTCAATATTGCACAGTAAACTACAATCGTTTATGGGGATTTTCATCTACATTGTTTCAAAGAAGTTCCTCAGCAATGTGTCATCCCACGATGGATCATGCTGTCATCTTATTTAGTGAACATGCTGAGAGCTAGAGAATAACAGTTCAAAAGCAGCCTAGGCAGAAAAGTCTAGGAAATTCCAACTGCAAAACAACCAGCTAAAGGCCAAGCCAAAGGCATTTTTCAGGAGTTAGAATACCTCATGCTCTGCTATTGTAACTATGCAATCAAAGGTGTGCACATGTGCATCCTGCCTGGGAACACTGCAGTTTCTAGCTTCTGGGCAGCAGGACAGGGAGTTCATCTCTTCTTTACTTATTTGGTAGAATCTGGCTTTTTGTATAATTCCCTATATTCTCTATGTTTTATTTACTGATCATAGTGATGAAACTCGGGGCTGGGCACTGTCCCTGAGCAATTTGGTTCAAGGATAGTGCTCTGCCACTTGAGTCACAACATCACTTTCTGCATTTTGATGATTAATTGGAGGTACCAGCCTCATGGACTTTCCTGGGCTGAGTTTGAACCATGGTGCTCAGATCTCAGCAGCTAGCATTACAGAACCATGGGCATAAAACTTTTGTTAGAGGTTAGTCCTTATTGTCTTAGTGAAGATTTTAGCTGAGATGGAGTCAGAGGAGAAGGAGCAAATTCATCCTGACTGTCTGCTTTCAGAAAAACAACTTATTGCATTTAATTTTTCTATAAACTCTGCTCTGTTTCTAAAGAAACTGAAAACTTTTTATTTTTTACTTAATAAGCTGTGTCCCTGAGCTCTTTTGGTTGAGGAGTAGCATTCTGCCATTGGATCCATAGCTCCACTTCTGGAGCTATTTTGTTTTTTTTTTTTTTTTTTTTTTTTGTCGGTCGTGGGGCTTGAACTCTGGGCCTGGGCGCTGTCCCTCAGTTCTTCAGCTCAAGGCGAATGCTTACCACTTGAGCTACAGCGCCACTTCCGGTTTTCTGGTGGTTTATTGGAGATAGGAGTCTCACGGTCTCTCCTGCCGGGGCTGGCTTTGAACCGCGATCCTCAGATCTCAGCCTCCTGAGTAGCTAGCATTACAGGCGTGAGCCAACAGCACCCAGCTTCTGGAGCTATTTTGGAAATTAAAAAATAAATTAAACTCGGTGGGGAAGGTGGCTCAGTGGTAAGTGCTTGACTTGCATGCATGAGGCCCTAGATTCGATTCCTCAGCACAAACCACATAAGCAGAAAAAGCTGAAAGTGGCACTCATTTGATATGGATGAGTTGGTGTCTCACAAAGTTTTTGCCCAGGATGGCTTCAAACCACAAATCTACTTCCTAGGTTTACAGGTGTGACCCACTATGCCATGGTTGTGGTTACTATCAATTGTCAACTAGAAAAGGCTAAGAAATGCATTAGAGGTTACTAATGCACAACTCTTGGTGTTTAATAGAGGCTATTTCATGAGAGCAATTATGTGCACTTTGCACATAATGTTAACTTGTAACACCCTGGAAAAAGCATTTGTAGACAAACATTTAAAAATACATGTAGGTGGTACCTTGTAGGACCCAGATTTAAGCAAGATGACAGGCTCCATGGAATGAAAATCGGTGTGCCTAGAAGTGGACTTTAAAAGCAGTTTCCTTTGCAATATCTTTTCTCTTCCTGCTTGATAAGCATCCTGATACACTATTATAGCAGCAGAAGTGGATAAGAGCAGAGAGAACTATCTTGAAACATTTACTTCCAATCTAAAGTGGACCTTCCTCTGACATCTGATGACAGGACAATGGTAGGCTTCCACACTTCTGTGGTTACTCAGTAGGAATACACTAAAGCCATCCCTCAATCAGATCCTGTGCTTCATAATGAAGAAACATGCGATGACCATCTTGCACTCCATTCACCATTTGAGAAAATGAAATCTGGTGCATTTACTAATAGATTGTGTAGTATAATAAAGTTTTTTAAACTGCAACAAATAAAAAATAAATTTATAAATTAAATTGAACAAAAAACACCCTAGAAAGTAGTGGTTTTGAGAAGAATTTGAGAGCTTGGCAGCAGTGGCACATGCTTGTAATCCCACCTTATCATATTACTGGGAGCTGGATCAATGCCTACCAAGGCAGAAAAGTGTTGTCCCCATCTCCAAGAAAACAAACAAACAAACAAACAAAAAAAGAGTCCATGTGTCCTGGATGAAATCCCCAAAGGCTGTTCCTCAGAGGGTGATGTGTGATGCTGTGAGGATGAAATCTAACCTGTAGTGGAGCCCTCAGGGTATTGGTCATGTCAGGAATATGAAATGCCTGTTAAGGAGAATGCCTGAGGCTGGGAAGGTGGCTCAGTGGTACAGTGCTTGCTTTGCATGCATGAGGCCCTGGGTTTGATTTCTCAGCACTATATAAGCAGAAAAAGCCAGAAGTGAAGCTGTGGTTCAAGTGGTAGACTGCTAGCCTTGAGCTGAAGATCTGAGGACAGTGCCCAGGCCCAGAGTTCAGGCCCCACGACTGAAAAAAAAAAAAAAAGGTAAATGTCCTGTGGCCTGCAAGTAAAAATACCATAAGGTGGGAATTTTCCTTTCTGATTGAGTGGAAATCTATAATCTGTGCCATTTTCCCTCTAGTGTATATGAGTTGTTTTTCACTTCATAGTGACTCATGCCTAAGAGTTTTCCTAGAATCGCATAAGAAAATTTAGTCTTAAAATTTTGAAGACTTTTCGATTGTTTACAGCCATGGGGAATTCTGGGAAATGGATGGACAAAAACCTACAAGAGCAAAGGTGGAATTTTAGGGTTATGAAGAACTATTTGGGTTCCAGGTTAATAAAGGTGGACTTGTGATGGATATGTTGAGTATTATTAGCATGAGTGGATTAAGAAGTAGCTAGGAGATTAGGAAAGCACTCCTTGGGTTACATTGTGTTATTGCAAGGAGGATTAACAGTGTGGATAGATCTTCACTCAATGTAGATGAACATTACCATCCCATTCTGGGAGCCTGAGAGAATAAATATCCTAAAAGGAGAATGCCAGGTACATCGATATGTTCTCATTCTCATTCTCTCCTCCATCTACTTCCAAGGAATCACTCAGTATGTGAGAAGGTTTTCTTATAAAAACTTACGTGTACTGAAAAATCCTGAAATTATAGGCAAAATAAGCCTGTCCTGCTTTAATTTGTCTGTATCAGATCTTCTGTCACAACAATGGGAACTCATTAAGACACTGCCACTCTCTGCCTTTTACTGGGAACCCTTTCCCCAGGAGAAGAACCATGACCATGAAGAGACTTGCTCTGGTCAGTTGACAGTATGTCACAGAGGCTGGTAGCCACACCAATGGTTCCCATCATTTCGCCAAGCCTAAGTGGCAAGTTGTAGGTTGAAACAGCATTGATGCTCCCCATAGCCTGGACTATTCCAGCTGCATCAAGCTGTCAGTGGTACTCGGGTCAGTGCTATGAGCCTTATGGCTGACTAGATGTGTTGCTCAGTGAGGATATCTTAGAATCCCCCATCTTGCTCCCATGTCTCACTTCTGGTCCACATGCTTACTCCTTCCAGTCATTCACACTGCCTATGTGCTTCTTTGGTTGAAAGCCTTTACTATTAGTTTGGGTCCAGAACTCTGGTGTACATGACAGATCATAGTTAAGGCAAGGGCTGTCCAACATGAATAAGTACCATGCTTGGGCCCCTTGCAGAATCTGCTTGGTTCAGACTCCACCATGCCCTATGTAGTGCCACAATGGCACTCTGAACATAGGCTCTCTGAACACACCCAAGAGACAGACCATTCTTGCTGCTCTAATGCCTCCCAACCCACCCAGCATTCTTGCTGAGCTGCTCCATGGCCCCAAACCTACCAACAAAGTGCTTCTCTAGTATGATCTTGTCATAGCTGTAGGTCACACAGTGTCACCTCCAGCTATTTCTAAGTAGTTTATTGGAGCTAACAGTCTCCTGGACTTTGAGCTTCTTTTAGCTATCATTCTACAATTCCCTTTTCTGATCTTATTATATCTTTCCTGAGTATCCAGTATGCTTATTATGTAATTTGCCTACACTTGAGCTGTTGTCATGACTAACAAAGCCAGGTTCACAAGTCTCCAGTGCATCAGGAATAGATTAGCTGGAAAAGCAAAGTGTTCAGAAATCCAAGGCTAGCTTGATTTCTTCATGGCATGAGAAAAGAAATAGAAATCTGCATTCCTTGAGCTCAGAGAGACTATTTTCTGTCTTTCACATAGAATTAAGTTTGTTTACTCACTAACTTGCAATTTTTTTTTGTCTATTACCATATTTTATATTCTTGGATTTGGAAATCAGGGAGCAAACTAGCACTGAAGGCATCCCTCCAGCCCCATTGGTTAATGTTACATTTTTTTCAGATAAGAGAGGATCCCACATACTTTCCCCAAGTCCTTCCTGACACTTAGAGCTTCCCAATCCTTGTCTCTCACTGTGCCTTACATGGACTAAACAAATTTAAATAGGACAACTCTATACTTCATGAAGAATACTTACTAGAACTTAACGTTAATTGAGACTTTTATTTTTATTTTATTTGTGAACATACTGTACAGCGGGGTTACAATTACATGGGCAGGATAATGCATACATTTCTTACCAAGCATTGCAGCCTCCTCCTTTGTTTACCCTTCACATCCCTTCTGTTAATTGAGACTTTGTTTTTGAAGCACCTTCTTAAAATTTATATTATTTCATTTTAATATATTTTTATTTTTAATTTTTCATTATACAGTTGATATATAGAGGGATTACAGTTACATAAGTTAAGCATACATTTCTTTTTGGACAATGTCATCCTTTCCCCAATCCCAATTTTCCCTTCCAATCCCCACCCGCAAGTTGAATAGTGCATCTTCAGCATAGTGTCTATTGAATACCATTGATGCATTTGTTCACCCATTGTCTTATTTCATTCTTATGCCAATACCAAATTCTGTCATTCCTGGCTATTAAGTGAAGGAACTGAAGTTCAAAGATAAGAAACTCAAGATCACATTGCTAAAAGAGCTAAAGTTTACAATTGAATAGATTTAGCTGTGCATGATGGTGTGACTGTTATCTCAGCTGCTAGAAGCAGAGGCAGGATATTGTCAGCACGTTGCCTGTCTAGGCTGCATAGTAACACTGTTGCAAAACATCAAAACCAAATGAAAATAAAAAAAAAAGGATCTACCAATGCTAGAGATTATGTGGAGATTTACAGCATTAGTCTTTAAGGAAGGAGACTAAGGACACAGAAATGTAGTTAAACTTGGCTGGGATAATGGTATCCTGATCATGGTATCAGGCTGCTGTTCTTCTTTTTCTTCTTTGTTTTTTTGGTTGGTTGTCCTGAACTCTGGGCCTGAGCACTCTCCCTCAGCTCTTGACCAAAAGGTAAGCCCCTTACCAATTGAGCCACAGCACCACTTCCAGCTTTTTTCTGCTTATGTGGTGCTGAGGAATCGAACCCAGGGCCTCATGCATGCAAGGCAAGCACTCTACCACTGAGCCAATTTCTCAGCCCAGGCTGGTATTCTTCAGCAGATACTTTATGAGTAGGATTTCAGTGATGATGGAACTTTAGTCTATATTTCTATTGTCTATATGTGTATAGCTGGTACTTATATGTATGTATTAAACATGTGAAATATGGTTTAGGATAACTGAAGGCTGACTTTAAATTGTATATACTTTTACTTACATTGCAATAAGGTGGAACACTCTATTATTCCTTGTCTAATGTTCAATTTTAATGCAAGCCAAAGCTGGTACTGTGACTTTACTTTCAACTACTTCATGGTGGAGGCAAAAATAAAACAGGATTTCAGGTGTCAATAACAGCTTGACAGGTGTCAATAACGGCTTGAGTGTCTCTTAATGTGCCAATCCCTATTGAAGACAGATATTCACTTTGTAAATTCTTCAATTATTCAGCAAGAATCTAGGAAAGCACTCTAGAAGTCTAGGGGAAAAAAAGGCAGTCTGACTAAGGCCCTGCTAAAATCAGTAGCCACTCTGGAGGGACAGGAAGTGTCTTGGGAAAGTGTCTGTTATCTGTTGCACTACCTTAGGCTATAGCACTGGGATGCTGTGGCACAAAAGCCATGTTCACATGAACTGTCTAATGCTGTTCAATCTTATTTTATCTGTGGCAATCCTTTTCATATGAAATTTGTTACAAAAATGGGGAGCTCTATAATTTGCAGCAAGTGTGGGGATAGAACCATGGCCTTATTTCCTGAAGTAAGTTGCTGTTGGTGGCTCTGGAGGTGCCTCTGTGATGCCAGGATGGCATGCATAGAATACAGGTGGAGCCTAGATAATTCTCAAGGGTCAGCTGCAGATGAGTTGATAGGCTTGTGAAGGAAGGAAATATTTGGAGGTGAGGTGTGATGCCGCCATGACAGCATCTCTAATTAAGTAGTTTGAAATACATTTCAAAAGAGCTCAAGGCCCTGAGTTAAAGCCCCTCAACTGATAAAAAAAAATCACTGATTTTTCTGCCCAAGGTGGCTTTAAACCATGATCCTCTTATCTCAAGCTCCTCATTTGCTAGGATTACAGGCATGAGACACCAGCATCGGCTTTGCCTTTCCTTTTCATATTATGCTATAAAAATTTGTATCATCATTTTATTTTTTTTTTGATTTATTTTTTTTTTTGGCCAGCCATGGTGCCTGAACTCTGGGCCTAGGCGCTGTCCTTCAGCTCTTCAGCTCAAGGCTAGCACTCTACCACTTGAGCCACAGCACCACTTCCAGCTTTTTCTGCTTATGTGGTGCTGAGGAATTGAACCCAGGGCCTCATGCATGCAAGGCAGGCCACCGTCCAGCCCTGTATCATCATTTTATTATTGTATCATTATTGAGCTATATTTTTAGTGCAATTGTTTGCATTTTCCTCCTCTTTAATTTTCTCTCCCCTCCTCTCATCCTTCCACTTCTCCTTCACTTGTACTTTACTTGTACCATTCTAAGCTTGAACTCCTTACTGAAGCTTATTGCTCAAGGCTAGCAATATACCACTTGAGCCACTGCTCTGCTTTTGCCGGTTAATAGACAATAACAGTTTCACAGACTTTGCTGCCAGGGCTGGCTTTGAACAACCATCCTCAGATCTCAGCTTTCTAAGTAACTATGTTTATGGCAGCATTATTTACCATAGTCAAGATATGGAACCAACCCAGATGCTCCTCAGTAGATGAATGGATTGGAAAAATGTGCTCTGTGTGTGTGTGTGTGTGTGTGTGTGTGTGTGTGTGTGTGTGTGTGTAATGGAATTTTATGCCTCCATCAGAAAGAATGGCATCTCACCACTCATTAGGAAATGGAAAGACTTGGAAAAAAATTATATTAAGTGAAGTAAGCCTGGCCCAAAGAAACATAGGTCCCATGCTTTCTGCTGTCTCTTTTGCTGCTAACACGCTGGAGTTTAGGAATTGTTTATTTCTCAGTGCTAATAAGAGAGAGGGAGCCAAGCACAGGAGGCTTATGCCTGCAATTCTAACTACTTAGGAAGCCGAGATCTGAGGATTGTGGTTCAAAGCCAGCCCAGGCAGGAAAGTCCCTAAAACTCTTTTCTTCAATTGACTAAATGAAAAGCAGAAGTGGGGTTGAGGCTTAAAGCAGCAAAGTGCTAGCCTTGAACATAAGAGCTCAGGGATGGTGTCCAGTCCCCAAGTTCATGCCCCATGAACATCCAAAATAGAGAAAAAAGAAACTGAAAGAGGAGAGAGAAGAGAGAGAGGGGGAGGGAGGGGTTGGGAGAGGGTTGGAGAGAGGAGGGAAAGGGAGGGAGGGAAGGATGGAGAGGTACTTGGTTTTCTTTTTTTTTTTTTTTTTTTGTCGGCCGTGGGGCTTGAACTCTGGGCCTGGGCGCTGTCCCTCAGCTCTTCAGCTCAAGGCGAGCGCTCTACCACTTGAGCTACAGCGCCACTTCCGGTTTTCTGGTGGTTTATTGGAGATAGGAGTCTCACGGTCTCTCCTGCCCGGGCTGGCTTTGAACCGCGATCCTCAGATCTCAGCCTCCTGAGTAGCTAGGATTACAGGCGTGAGCCACCAGCGCCCGGCTAGGTACTTGGTTTTCTAAGTCAGAGCACCACGTCCAGTTTTCTAGTGGTTTACTGGAGATAAGAGTCTCCTGGACTTTCCTGCCTAGGCTGGCTTTGAACCATGATCCTCAGATCTCAGCCTCCTGAGTAGCTAGGATTACAGGCATGAGCCACTGGTGCCTGGCTGCTTGTGATATATGATTTGGCCATATTGAGTCCCCAGAGTGTTCACCTTCCCCATCTTTCCCTTTGTCACCTTCATCTTCTCTGGAAGTCTTTTTACTTTCATTTCCCCTTTATTTAAAAAATTTATTTCCTTTGGATTCTAGTTGGGTAACAGGTATTTTTTTCTGCATCTCATTTATTTCTCTTACTATGAAAGTATGAAGATTTTTTAATAGCCTTTTTAGCTGTGTTCCTGTGGCTCATACTTGTAACCCTAGCTGCTCAGGAGGCTGAGGTCTGAGAATCAGTTTGAATCTATCCCCGGGCAGACAAATCCAAGAACCTAATCTCCACTTAACTAGCAACAAGATAGAGGTGAGTTGTGACTACAATGGTAGAGTGCCAGACTCAAGTTAAAGATCTAAGGGGCAGTACTCAACTCTAGTACTGTAACAAACATAACGGCAAACAAATCCCTTTTTAATAAAGAGACATTCACAGTAAGCTCAAAAACAGAACATCAGAATCTGCTGTGACAATCTCCTGTGGGAAAATGTTACACAGAGAGGAAGCCCCAGATGCTGACAGATGGCCATAGCTTCTCCTCTCTCTGTACCTGCAGATCCTGAAAATCAATGTGTGATGAGCATCCCCGTGGTGGCACAGAGCGTCCCATGCTGGTGCTGAGTACACTTGCTGGTCTTGAGCAACCATCAGGGAGGTTAATGTCTGGGGTCACACTTGGGTCCCCTGTGTCTCATACAGTAGTACAAAGCTATGTCCTATCTTCTCAGACTGTCCATCTGCAGAAACAGCGTGCTCCTTGAGTTGTCTCTGGAGATGGTGAATTGACCTTTCACAGAGTCTGCATAGTTTTTGTCACTGCTATCACCACTAATGTATAAGAGCCACTCAGACCTCTTTCCTGGAGGCGGGTAGAGCCAGTTCATGTAGTAACTACTGAAGCCAAATCCAGAGGCTGCACAGGAGAGTCTCAGGGAACACTCAGGCTACACCAAGCCTCCTCCAGATCCCACCAGCTGCACTTCACACTGCACACTTGCGAACACAGAGCATCCTGGCCAGGAAATTTCACAAAGACCTACTGTCTCCTCACTCACACCCAGTCATATATTTAGTATCTCTTAGTTTTCATAAATTACCTTGTAATGCTGCCATAAGGAAAGTCCATCTTAGCACAAACCCCAGAGACATTTCTCAGATTACAGTCCTGAACACTAAATGGAGTTTTTATCAGCAGAAGGAGCTGATATATTTTTTTAATTGTAAAAATACTGTACAGAGCGGTTACAATTACATGGGCAAGATAATGAGTACATTTCTTATCAAGCATTGTAGGCTCCTCCTTTGTTTCCCTTTCCCATCCCTTCCCATCCTTCCCCTGCCCCACACCCAATCCTCCCTGCCTCCCTCCCCCACCACCAAAGTTGTAAAGTTCGTTTTCGACATAATGACTTGTACATCTCATTGTTGCAATGGGTCCACCTGTATCCCTATTTAAATGATTTGTTTTTCCCCTTCCCCTCCACAAAATATACCGACATCAAATACAGTGAAAGCAGGGGTTATACTGTGGGGGAGGGACATACATAGCAACAAAGAAATAATCTTATAAATGCGTTAGAAACAATCGCATGAAAGAAAAAAAAACATCTGAATACATATCTTAGGGTTCATTTCTCTAACATCACCTTATCTGACCTTTTCTGCTTGGCTCAGACATATAATAGATATTGCAAATAAGGGAAACCATGGGACCTATGTTTCTTTGGGCCTGGCTTACTTCACTTAATATAATTTTTTCCAAGTCTTTCCATTTCCTAACAAATGGGGCAATGTCATTCTTTCTGATGGAGGCATTGAATTCCATTGTGCATATATACCACATTTTCTAGATCCATTCATCTACTGAGGGGCATCTGGGTTGGTTCCATATCTTACCTATAGTAAATAATGCTGCAATGAACATAGTTGTGCTGGTAGCTTTAGTGTGGTCTTGTTTGTAAACATTTGGGTAAATGCCCAAAAGTGGAATTGCTGGGTCATAGAGGAGCTCTATGTGGAGTCTTTTTTTTTGGGGGGGGGTCCAGTGGTGGGTCCTGAACTCTGGGCCTGGGCGCTGTCCCTCAGCTCTTCAGCTCAAAGCTAGCACTCTACCGCTTGAGCCACAGCACCACTTTCGGCTTTTTTCTTTTTGGTTATGTGGTTCTGAGGAATCGAACCCAGGGGCTCATGCATGCAAGGCAAGTGCTATATCATGAGCCACCTTCCCAGCCCTATGTGGAATCTTTTGAAGAACCTCCATACTGCTTTCCAAAGTGGTTGAACAAGTTTACACTCCCACCAACAATGCAGTAAGGTTCCCTTCTGTCTACATCCCCTCCAGCATCTGTTGTTATTAGAGTTCTTGATTTGTGCCATTCTAACTGGAGTGAGGTGGTATCTCAATGTTGTTTTGATTTGCATTTCTTTTATGGCTAGGTAGGTTGAGCATTTCTTCATGTGTCTATTGGCCATCCTTCTTTCCTCTTCAGAGAAGTTTCTCTTTAAGTCTTCAGCCCACTTATTTATTGGACAGTTGTTTCATTGAAGATTTGTTGTTGGGGGATTTAATTTTTTGAGTTTGTGGTATATTTTAGCTATGAGACCCTTGTCCGTTGTATGGCTAGTGAAGATCTTCTCCATGTCCTTTGCCATGCAGAAACTCTGCAATTTCATGCAATCCCATTTGTCCAACCTCTCTTTGATTTGTTGTGCTTCTGGGTCTCTATTAAGAAAATTTCGGCCTGTGCAAAGGAGACCTAGGGTTTCTCCTATCCATCCTGTAATGTTTTCAGAGTGTCTGCTTTGACTCCGAGGTCTTTGATCCATTTGGAGTTGATTCTGGTGCAGGGTGATATATAAGGATCTAGCTTTAGTTTTCTACAAGTCATTAACCAATTTTGCCAGCACCATTTACTGAAGAGGCTGTCTTTCTACCATTCTATTTTTTTTAGAGGGAGCTGATATTTGCCTGTCCTTCTGCTATAGAATAAGCTCTGTACTGCAAGTCTCAGGTAGGACAGTGCTCAGAGCAGATGAGTGTGCTGAGGGAGTCAACAATAAATCAGTAAATGCAGGGAATTGGAGCATTTCACTATATTTACAAGCAGTGACTTTTGGGAAGATTTAGCCCACTGTGAAAGCCTCAACAGTAGGATCAAGGGGCCTATTATCATCACAGAGAAATCTGATGTGGATTATAATTCCTACCTTAAATGCAAACATTATGTTTACCTGTATTCCATCATTCCCACAAGTCTGGGTTGGTTCCCAAAACATGTTCATCTATGTGTCTTTCTGTTTGTGCTATCTTCATATATCTGTGTATTTTAAACCATCTTACTGAGAAATCATTGGCATATAATGATAATTATATAAATATTGAGATATGTATGTGAACACAAGTGAAATAACCATGAAAATATTCCACAACCTGTGGAATCATTGCTCCTTGAGACCCAGGTCCTCTCAGGCATCACAGATTGGATGCAGGCTGCCATAGAAGTCAATGCAAATGGATCATTCGAAAATCTGATCTCTCCTCTAGAGAAGGCTATCTTCTTGTTCTTTTGAAATGTCATCCAGCAATGATGTTTCTCTTATGGGACAATATAATGTTTCTAACTGTTGAACCTGAGTCGACTTGTGTATTGGGCTGAGAAGGTGGCTCAGTGGTAGAGCGCATTGCCTTGCATGCATGAGGCCCTGGGTTCGATTCCTCAGCACCACATAAGCAAAAAAAGAAAAAAGCCGGAAGTGGTGCTGTGGCTCAAGTGGTAGAGCGCTAGCCTTGAGCTGAAGAGCTGAGGGACAGTGCTCAGGTCCATAGTTCAGGCCCCACAACTGGACCCCCCCCAAAAAAAACAAAAAAAAAGACTTGTGTATATCCAAGTCTGTTGGCAATCTGCCACATGAACAGTGGCTAGATCTCATAGAATTTGCTAATCACCAAAATGTTCCTTAATGCTGTTCCCCCCCCCCACACACACTTTGGGTGCAAGCAACTCCACTTCCTGCTTTTCCGTGGAACATTCATCTTTCCCTGGCTGGCAGAGGAGTATGCACTCAGTAAGCATTAGTTTTACTTTTATTTTCTTAATTATTTCATAATTAATGGATTAGGTGGAGTTTATGTTTGATATCTTCCTTTAACCTACTTTTCTTGTTTTTCTTTCATTTATTCTGAACATTTCTCTTAGGTGCCTGTTCTCAGTCAATTTTTGGTTATTGATGCCTGTATGATGTAGGACAGGGGTTAGCAAACTTTCTCTGTACAAGGTTAGAGTTTGCGGGGCATTGTCGTTGTAGCTATTACTCAGCTTTGCCCTAATAACACATAGGATGTCACAGAAAGTATATGAATGGATGAACGAATGTAATTGTCTGTGTTCCAATTAAATTTATTTACAAAAACAAGGTTGGAATTGGCTTATAGTCCTATAATGTCTGTCTCTGATTTCATTTATTTCTATCTATTTATGTATGTATGTATGTATGTATGTATGTATGTATGTATGTATGTATGTATGTATGTATTTGGTGGTCCTGGGGCTTGAACTCAGGGCCTGGGTGCTATCCCTGAGCCTCTTTGTACTCACGATTAATGTTCTCCCACTTGAGCCACAGTGCTACTTCTGGCTTTTTTGGAGAAGTTTATTGGAGCTAAGAGTCTCACAAACTTTTCTTACCAGGCTAGCTTTGAACTATGATCCTCAGATCTCAGCCTCCTGAGTAGCTAGGATTACAGACATAAGCCCTCAGCACCAGGTTAACTGTCCATGATTGTATGTTAAGTAATAAGAGCTTACAGGTTAGTTTACCATGTCACTATTTTCTTTCCCTTTGATGAGAAGGATAAGTAGATGGGTAAAGATTTGCTCTATTAGCAAATTACTAATATATCTTTTCACTATAAATGTTTACTTTTACTATGCTGATAATTTTCTCTTTTTAGGCAGGAAACAGCATAACTTCTGGTTTACATGAAGTTTGGAAGTTAATGAATATATTCTAAACTTTCAGAGACTGACAAATTCATTTCCTTTCCTGTCATTGGATCTACTGAGTCTTGTAGGAGATTCTACAATGAGGAAAAACACATAAATTTAAAACTATATAATAATTTAAATCTTAAGTTATACCATGAGTTATTATGAACGTGTTTTGAAATGATCCAAAGGTCCTGTGACCAGAGCTTTGTCCATTGCATAGCAATGTTGTGGGGCAGAATCTTTGGAGAGATGAGGCTTGTGCAGGGCATCTGTGGCTCATGCTTGTAATCCTAGCTACTCAGGAGGCTTTGATCGATAAAAGTCAGACAGGGCAGAAAAAGACATGTGACTTACCTTCAATTGACAACTGAAACAAAAGCTGGATGTGGAGTTGAAGTGGTAGTGTGCAAGGCTTGTGTGAAAAAGCTAAGAGACAGCACCTAAACTCTGAGTTCAAGGCCTAGTCGTGTGTCCCTCATTGAATTATTTTTTTCAGCTAGGCCCCATCTCTCCAAGTTTCTAGAATCCTTGAAAATAGCACTGCCCTCTGGAGAGCAAATATTCAACACATGAGCCTGTGGAGGACATTTCTTATTCAAAACATAACGTTAGTGAATGTTAGTGAACTAGGAACAATAAGAAAATAAAGTTATTTCTCTCAAAAGGAGTGAAGAGTGTATAGCTTAATGGGGATAATTAAAACACATAAGTTGCTACTGATTTGTGCTATAGAAATTAAAAAGAAGCTGGGATCCCTTCTTTAGTGGAAGTCTTGAGGCTGTAGAGCGGGTTAGGGGTTAGGGTAGTCCATATATACAAAAAACATAGTCAAAAGGACAGCTGAGAAAGTCAATACTCAGAGGTCACAGAAATCCACAAACCTCACTTCCTTATACCAAGGATCTAAATGGTGACAGTTAAGGAGGTGGTTCTAGGATATTGAAGGTTTCAAAGTAGAACTTTGGAAACAGTTCTGTATTCATATAATAGCTGTGGAAGAGGTCCAGAAAAAAAGAATGCTTAGTTGTGTTCTGGTACAACTCATCTGTAGGGAGCTGGAGAAAAGGATGGTGGTGAGGAAAAAAGGACATCCACAGTTACCAGAGCTGTTTTGGAAGAAAAATGGATATAGGTGGAGTAAGGGATTTAAGGACAGCCCAATAACAACCTGTGAGATGTGTTGACATCACACCAGGCCCACTGCTCTCACGCCACTCCCTCCTCAAGTGCAGAATTCCTCACAGCCCTGTTCCTTCACAGCTCCGCTCTCTCCGAGCCCTCCCTTAGTCCCGCCCATCCCATCGCCCCATCCCCTGCACACACGCCCCCATGTTCTCCATCCCTCCCCAGCCCCACTCCTCACCTTGTGGCTCTTGCTGCCTCCTGGCTGCCCAGTGCAACCTGCATGTATCGCTCCTCACAGTGCTCACACATGCCACCCTGCCCCTTGCAAGCGCTCCCCTATCCTTGGCCCCCACGTGCTCCCACCTAGTCCTGACACTTGCCCTTGCCCTTGCCCCTGGGTGTCAGCAGTGAGGGGAGCCCTCTCCCCGTGCCCTAGTGGTGTCAGGTGAGGGTGGCTCCCACTCTTGTGCCGGTAGGTGAGTATGGTCTGCGCCCTGCTCCCCGTTTTCGGGCCTCTGTGCAGGGAGGCAAGGATGGCCCACGTCCTCTCCCCACTTTGGCCTGCTGTGCCGGCAAGTGAGGGCTGCCTGTGCCCAGCTCCAAGTCCCTGTGTCAGCAGGAAAGGTGGCCTGCGCCTCTCCCTCCCTGCTGAGGGCCACTGTGCCAGAAAGTGGGGGAAGTCTGCTCCCTGCTTCCCCTCTCCGCTCTCCGAGGCCCTGTGGTGGTAGGAGAGGGTGACGGAGGCCTGCGAGGCCTGCAGTGCCTTATCGGACCAAGACACTATGGAGCGATAAAGCCAGCACTCCCCCACGGAGAAGGACTTGCAGGCATCTCCAACTCTGTGGCGCCAGGCCTCCCCGAGAACAACCTGACCTATGGGAGACTATTCCATTCAGCTTTATCCACACAAACCCTATATCACCCCTGCATCCCATTAGCAGCCTCTCTTAGGGGTTGGGCTTCTAAAGGACATGGGGAAAGGAGGCCAGGCGCTGGACAATGTGGGTAGGGGCTGCCAAGGTAGGTGGCCAGGGAGAACTTATAGAGGTTTACAAGAAGCAGGATAACTTATGGAAACTGAGGCCTTTTGTTGACAACTCTGAAATATGGCACCTAAAATCTTAGAAATGCTATCTTTGCTTCAAAGAGAGGCAACTGAATGCATTCTTTCCTGAGGGATGCATTTCTCACCCAAGAATTCACAACTACCTGACAGGATGCCCCAAAATGCAGACAGGAGGGTGTCTCCTTGTTTCAAGGATAAGGATCTGCTTTATGGCAGGATGCATTCTTTCCTGGAAACTCAGAGTATAACACCAGGTGTAGTAAAAGCAAAGACAAAGCACCCAGCTTTGCATAACTCAAAGCCAGACCCCCTGCCTTTCCCCTATAAATACTCAACAGCTCAAGGACCTGTGTGTCTTTCTGGGTGTCCCCTTGTGTGTGTGTCTCTATGCTTTGTATCCCTATGAGACCAGCAACACTTTGCTAGAGTGTGCCCCTACCCTTCTGTTTGCTCTTTTGTCTGTCTGTTTCCTTGTTGTTTACTTAACAAAGCTCTGCCAAGTTTTTTGACTTGTCCAGAAATTCTGTGATCAAAGTCAAGAACCCTAAGTGAAGAGTTACTATATTTAAAGGGGAGCTTCACTAAACCTTACCTCTGTCTGGTGACATACACAGGAGTGAATTTCCCAGATGGCATCCTGTGCTGACAGAAAATTACAGGGGTTCAGGTGTGGACATGCATGAAAAGAAATGGAAGCAGAGTGTGCGAGAACCTGTGTAGGAGGGGAGAGAGAGAGACTGAGGAGACTCTCCCACCGATGTAAGGAAATTTGTCAGAGTTGGTGAGATGTTAATTTTGTGCCTCTGGAATGAGGGGTATCTGTGCCTAGGACTCAGTCGTCTCAGGCATACTGAATCCAATCGTTTGTAGAGACTAGAGAGTCACCTGCCTCTTGTGCTAGGACCCCTACGTGCTTGTCCCTAGGTACTAGTGAGGAAGGGGAAGAAGTTTCGATGGTTGGGAAGGCCTAGGGATGAAGCTCATGGAAGCATGGCTTTCAAGGCCTTAAGAGGACATGTAAGGGCTATAATCTTCTGAAGAGGTTCCTAAAGATCCCCTCATGAAACTGTTTTGCTAGGATTGAGTAATTAGCAACCCAAATTATCAAATATCTGGTCATGGCCAAGAATAAGAGAAGATGCTTCTTAATGTAAACAAAAGGAAGGCCTTATATAGCATACTTTAAATTGGCATGAATTTTTTTTTTTTCTGGCTTCGAACCATAATCTTTAGATCTCAGACTCCTGAGTAGCTGAGATTACAGGCCTGAACCACTGGAACCTGGATGTTGGCTTTTTTTTTTTTAATTTTTTATTGTAAAGATACTATACAGAGGGTTACAGTTACATGAATGAGGTAATGAGTACACTTCCTCTTGAACATTGTTACCCCCTCCATTGTTTTCCCCCACCATCCCCTCCCTCCCTCCCTTCCCCAAGGTTCTTTTTTTTTTTTGATTGTGATTAAGTGATTACTTAATTTCCGGAAATTCACAGTATTGTGGAATAATGATGCTCATTTAAAGTCACAAGTTCATTCTAACTTTCCTGGAGCAAATTGTCTATCACAGTCTGTAATATATAACGGTGCTCATATGTTATATACCATATATGTGATCAGCAGCATGGGGATATTTAGTAGTGGTTCAACCAGATGAGTGGGAGTTCTTTGTTTCTTAAGTCCTGTTAGTTTTGTCATATCACCTAACATTTTGGATTTATCATCCACTTATCAGGGAGACCATGTACTGTTTGTCTCTTCGTTCTTGGCTTACCTCGCTCAACATGATTCCTTCTAGCTCCATCCATTTCCCTGCAAATGCCATTATTTTGTCATTTCTAATGGCTGCATAATATTCCATTGTGTATAGATACCACAATTTTTGGATCCATTCATCTGTGGTGGGGCATCTAGGTTGTTTCCATATCCTAGCTATTGGGAACAGTGCTGCAATAAACATGGAGGTGCACGTGTCCTTGTATATTGGTTCCTGTTGTTCAGGGTAGATGCCTAGAAGTGGTATGACTGGGTCGTAAGGGAGGTCAATCTTTAGCTTTCTAAGGACCCTCCAGACTGCTTTCCAAAGTGGTTGTATGAGTGTACATTCCCACCAGCAGTGTAATAGCGTTCCTCGTTCTCCACATCCCCTCCAGCATTTGTCATTGGCTGATTTGTGGATGTGGGACATTGTGACTGGGGTAAGGTGGTATCTCAGGGTTGTCTTTATTTGCATTTCCTTCACCACCAGGGATGATGAACATTTCCTCATGTGTTTCTTTGCCATTTTTATTTCTTCATTTGAGAAGTCCCTCTTTAGTTCCCTTGCCCATTTAGTAATTGGTTTGTTAGGTTTGGGAGGGATTAGTTTCTTGAGTTCCCTGTATATACAGGATGTTAACCCCTTGTCTGATATATTGCTGGTAAATATTTTTTCCCAATTAGTTGGTTGTCTTTCTAGCTTGGTTGCAATAGCTTTATCTGTGCAGAAGCTTTTTATTTTAAGGTAGTCCCATTTGTCGAGTCTCTCTCCAATTTGTTGTGACCCTGGGACTCTGTTCAGGAAGTTCCTTCCTGTGCCTATTAGTTCAAGTGTCTCTCCTACTCTGTCCTGCAGTAGTTTCAGAGATTCAGGTTTAATGTTAAGGTCTTTAATCCATTTTGAGTTGATGTTGGTGCATGGTGATAGGCAATTGGCATGAATTTTGCAGGAAGAGTGAGAGAGAAGTAAACCAAGGTAGGTGACTGAAGGAGATATTTGTTCTATCTATGATTATGGCATCTATGACTGTGAAGCTAGTCCTGAAGCCATGCATGTCCATCTTCAACCCAACAGATTTTGGACTTGGAAGGCGTGTGTGTGTGTGTGTGTGTGTGTGTGTGTGTGTGTGTGTGTGTGTGTGTGTGTGTGTGTGTGTGTGTGTGTGTGTGTGTGTGTGTAGTGTTTTTGCAAGGAAGGGAATCATAATAACCAGGCTGAGATGAGTATCTAACACAGGAGCCTGACACATTAGGTATCCCTAGAAGTGCTCATAAGGAGGGAAAGCCATGTGCAACAAAGCTATTTTCATTTCAGGATAAGCTGAGAAAAGGTAGCTCATTGTTCTGAAGGTGGCTAATAGTGAGCTTTATCTTTCTCCTCTGGGAGGCACTTGCAACAATTTCTTTATAGAGTTCTTCATCTTCCAGGGATAGGAAGGATACTGGTTTGGACAGAGCATCCCAGAGTCCTGAATCTTGACTGGCCCAAGAAGAGACCACAAGACCTAGACAGGTTGGGTTGGGGCTTGTGGCTCCATCAGAGCCCACCCCTCCCCCTTCCATGGACTGTAGAGAAAGCAGAAGACATTAGACACTGAACATGCAGGGCACTGCAACAATGCTGCCTGCACACCTGGATACAGCTGAGCCTGAAGCTGCACCTCAGCTTCTCATTCTCAGGTAGAAGTACATTACCTTTTCTTTTGCTCAGTTTTGTGTTTTCTGTCATTTACAGTTGATATTGTTCTAATCAACACAAAGTGATTACTAATTCTCTGGGTTAGGGATTCTGAGATTTTAATTTGATGACCTAAAACACACAGTGAAGAACAAGAATTACAGTTGATAGTTTGGTAGTAGCCTGGGAAACACAGGGATTCCTCTGCTGGTCCTGCAGCTTTAGGTTTGGCTCTGACAGTCATTGCAGCAGTGAATCAACATCTTACCTGGCAGTTCTGCAATTCCCGGGCCTTCCCAGCAGTGCCACCTTTTACTTTTAGGTGGTACCGTTGGTATCTAGGCTGCCCATGAAGACAAATGTGTCTGGAGGGTAGTAATGGATTGTTCTGGCAGGTGATATCCCCATAGGGTACTCTGTATTCAGGCAGGTGATGCCCCTCTAGGATGCTCTGTGTTCAGGTAGGTGATACCCCAATAGGGTACTCCCTGCCCTTGGAGGGATCCCAGAGGAAAGAATATCTGGGGTGATTTCTAAGGTGTAAAGATGAATGTGCATAGTAGCAAAATTTCATAAATTCAGCAAACACGTACCCAGTGTTAAGAAAAAGAGTCCACCTTGGTCTTCTAGGCATACCCAATGTAGAGACACAGCCAGAGGCAGACAATCTCTGGCCCCATACTTGTCGTTCCTGAGGAGCAGAGAAGCTTCTCAGAGGAGGGACCTTTTGAATTGGGCATTTGATGTCAGAGTAGAAGCTGGTCTCATTTCCTTTTTCTCAGAAAAACTGAGGCTCAAGAGATGTAGGTGTCCAGCTTGATACACACAGCTAATTCAGGGCTGGGCTAGGAAGGGGTTGCATAGCCTGGGAATGTGAGGAGAGATTTTTGTTTTTGGAAGAGGTCATAGCAAGGATGAAAGCAGAAGAGCTTCAATACAAGTTACTTCTACGTTATTCCTCTAAATTTTTAATTGCAAATATGAAGCATATAGGTCTTATACACATATACACATTTCATTAGTCCTACTAAGTGATTTCATTTTGTTTTTAGTGAATACAACCCTGTGCCGAGTCTGGCCCTCCCTGGAGTCCAAACCTCCTTAGAGTCCGAGTCCAGGCCTTTTGTAGTCTGGGCCTGCTCGGAAATCTGCACCAGTTCTGGTTACAGGCATATTTCTAGCCTGGACCTCCTTTAAGTCTGCAGCACATAGTCCAAGTCAAAGTCCGTTTCTTGTGCTTACTCTGAGTCCAGGTGTCCTTTGAGTCTGAGTCCAAGACTGTTCCTAGTCTAGGCCCCTCAGACTCTGTGCCCACTCTGAGTCTATGCTGGTTCCAATTCCAGACCTGTTCCTGGGCCTCCTTGTAGTCCAGCCTATGCCCAATATCTTTTCTTTTTTTTCCTTTTTTTTTTGGGGGGGGGTCCAGTTGTGGGGCCTGAACTCTGGGCCTAGGCCCTGTCCCTCAGCTCTTCAGCTCAAGGCTAGCACTCTACTACTTGAGCACAACTTCCCACTTTTTTCTTTTTGCTTATTTGGTGCTGAGGAATTGAACCCAGGGCTTCACGCATGCAAGGCAAGCACTCTACCACTGAGCCACCTTCCCAGACAGTATGTCCACATCTTTTCTATGCCTGCTCTGAGTCTGAGCTGCTCTGAGTCCTGGCTGCTTGGAGTCCTGGTTGCTTTGAGTCTGGGTCTGCACCTGGCCTGCTTCAACTCTGGACCTGCTCAGGTCTGGGCCATGTTCATTGTCTGGGCCTGCTTCATGTTCTGGCCAATTCCTAGTCTGATTAACTCAGAATCTGCATCTATTATCAGCCTGTTCAGAGTTTTCATGTCCTTAGCAAAGCCTAGGGGTTGGGGAAATTGTATAAGACATTCATTTTCCAGTATCTAGGTTTTATTCCCATTGTACTAGGCATATGAAAGTATTTTGTCTAGAGTTAAGAACATGAAAATGATACTGTGTTCCATGGCTTCCTTCAAGCTAGGTAGGCACCTTTACACTGAGTCATGTCCCTTACCATCACTGTGTCAGGCCTGACCTGAGATCTGTCTCATTAGAAGCTGGGCGGTGGTATCAGAAGGTGAGAGCAGAAAGTGTGTTCTAGATGGCTTTTTCTTTTTGTTCTCAGCCATACTCCAGATCACTCTCAGCATAAAAGAGGCTCCAGGATGCTGAACCCTTGTTCTACAGAGACTTCCTTTCACTTCAGGTGCTGAGAAAATGCAAAGGGTTCAGAAGCCTGGAATTATGAGTGTAGGATCTGGGTATAAGGCCTAATGTAGTATGGTTTGGCTGGACCTCAACAAATCTTGCTTTGGAGAAGATAGTGAGTTAGGGCATAAGGGGATCTGTGGAAAACATTTCTGCCAGGTGCTAGTGGTTCATGTCTGCTTTCCTAGCTACTCAAGAGGCGAAGCTCTGAAGATTGCAGTTTGAACCCAGTCCAGGTAGAAAAGTCCTTTTTCTTCAATAATCACCAACCATTCCCTTCCTTTTCCCCCCTTCCCCCAAAAGGGAAACAAAACCTCAAGAAAAGCACCTAGGCTGAGTTCAAGCCCCAGGACCAACACAAAAAGATTTTTGTTTTCATCATATAGGTTTGATACACATTTTATTAGGCATTCAAAATTATTTCTATTTCTTTTTGGTAAATTCCAGTGGTATTGTGTCCCATGACCTCTCATAAGCTAGGCAAGCACCTCAGCTCTTAGCCTGGCCATCAAGATTTTGATGCATGTTGTCTTCTTCTGACTGTAGGATAAAATGTGGAGAGTATGGAAGCTTGGTATCTTTAATAGAGGTTCATGGTATATGGCCCAATGTGGGATGGTCTAGAAAGACCCCATCAGAACTTGCTCTCGCAAACTCATATCTTGCCCAGGTCATTCGCCTTTCTCCAAGTCTGCACCAAATTTTCATCTATACTTTCATGTTCATTCTGTGGCCTGGAGAAGGAGGTGAAGGTGTATGTGAGAAAGGACATCCAGTCCCTTCCTGCTTGGTACGTTGGTGCCAACCAGAACAACTTTGGTGACTCTAGGTTCCTACCCAGGCCTCTGAGTCTTCACTGCACTTTAAGCTTGCATTTTGGTCATATTATGTTCAGTACTTGTGGGGTTGGGAGCTCAGGATATGTGTGGAAAAAATGTTACTTAATTAATTTGTCAGTTCTGGGGCTGGAATTCAGGGCCTGGGTGCTGTCCCTGAGCTCTTCAGCTCAAGGCACACACTCTACCATCTGAGCCACAGTGCCACATCCAGTTTTCTGGTGGCTAATTGGAGATAAGTGTCCCCTAGACTTTCCTTCCCAGGCTGGCTTTGAACCACAATCCTCAGATTTCAGAATCCTGAGTAGCTAGGATTATAGGCGTGAGGCACTGGCACACGGCAGTACCAAGTTTTTTTTAAATTATTATTGTTTTTTTGTTTTGCCAACCCTGGGGCTTGAATTCAGGGGCTGGGCACTGTTCCTGAGCCTATTTTTGCTCAAGGCAAGCATTCTACTACTTGAGCCACAGTGCAATTTCTAGCTTTCTTTTGTTTGTTTTGTTTATATGGTACTGGGGAATCGAACCCAGACTTTCATGCATGCTAGGCAAGCATTCTATCACTAAGCCATATTCCCAGTTGCATAGCACATTTTCAAGTGTGCTTTCAGACATGTTCATCCCATAGCCTGGAGAAGGCAATGAACACATGTGTGAGGAAGGACAGCCTATGCATTCTTGCTTGGTAACAGTACCTGTCAGAGCAACTCTGGCCACACTAGGCCCATCCCAGGCCTATATCCTTAACACCAAGTCTTTACTGAGCTTTCAGCTCTGTCCTGCATAGGATATGGGGACTAGGGGGTGAGGGGATGTGTGACACATGTTTATATTTTCATTATTTCTTACAGATATTTTATCAGGCATTCCGAGGTATTTCAATTTGCTTTGGTGAATTCCAGTGGTATTATGTTCAGGGCTCTCCACAAGTTAGGGCAGCACCTCGACATTACCACTGTAGCCACGCTTCCAGTCCTTTTGCTTTTTTCCATTTTCTTTCACATTGGTTTGGCTGTGGACTGCTATTCTCCTTCTGTCCATAAATAGGTAAACAGGCATGCACCCCTATACTAATCCTTATTCCCATTTGCAGATTAAAAAAAACCTGAGGATTGAAGTTATGCAACTTGTCCACCATTACATAGCTAGGTCTCCATGCAAACATCATTTCAACTTAGGCAGTTATGTGGTCACCTTAGACCTTCTTAGTTTGAAACACGAAACACTGGAAGGTATAGAAAGAACAGTGGCAACTCAATCCCTTCAACACTGATCAGTTAGTCTTGGAATAACTTGTATAATAGCATAAGTTTTGGGGAGAGGCAGATGGCCAGAATGCTAAAGACTCTTTGGTGTGGTGGTGGTAGTGGTAATGGTGGTAAGGGTAGTAGTGGTGTGTGTGTATTGAGAAGCAAGCTTGACCCTGCTGAATTTCATCCTCACATACAATCAGCTCTTCCTCTGGTGTCTGGAACTGCCTTCACCTTAGTATTGCACAGAGACATTGCTGTCCAGGGGCCTGGGGTTAGGAGCCCATCTGCTGTGTTTACATTGGAACAGACCAATAAGAACATCCCTGCATTTTGTGCTAAGGACTTGGTTTCTACCAAAGGACTCTGAACAACATTTACCCTTTTCTGACCCTTTGCATCAGGGAAAACCATCTGTTTCTTTCTTTCTTTTTTTTTTTTTTGTCGGTCATGGGGCTTGAACTCTGGGCCTGGGCGCTGTCCCTCAGCTCTTCAGCTCAAGGCGAGCGCTCTACCACTTGATCTACAGCACCACTTTCGGTTTTCTGGTGGTTTTTATTGGAGATAGGAGTCTCATGTCTCTCCTGCCCGGGCTGGCTTTGAACCTCGATCCTCAGATCTCAGCCTCCTGAGTAGCTAGGATTACAGGCATGAGCCACCAGTGCCCGGCATCCATCTGTTTCTTAAAATAACTAAACAGGTTGTGATGTGGTGAACACCATAATCCTGGACCTAGGGAGTAAAGAAGATAAGGCAAGGGTTCATGGGACTGATATTTTATTTATTCATTTTTGATGTGTTTTACCTTAGGTCTTGGTGTGTCAACCACATTTGAGTCATACTCCAATCCTCCTGCCAAAACCTTCTGAGTGAAGGGATTACAGTTGTGTGTCCATCTGTTTATCTCAATGAGATCTTTTATGTTGTGGGTTTTAGAACCTTGAACTGGTTATTCAAAGAAATCACCATGAATGCAGAATAGATAAAAATAAAGTTTTCTTTGGATGCCTGTGTATTTGAGCCAAAGTTGGCAGCTATGTAAAAAAAGCCTTGTGTCCTGAGAAAGTTGGCATAGTTTTTATACATTTTAGGCTGTGTGTGTGTGTGTGTGTGTGTGTGTGTGTGTGTGTGTGTGTGTGTCCTGAGGCTTGAACCAAGGGCCAAGGTCTTTCCCTGAACTTTCTGCTCAAGACTAGTGCTCCACCACTATGATCTTGCATTAAGAAATTACTTTTTCCAAAAAACATACCAACAATATTATTGACAAATATATAAACAAACTAGACCTCATTGAAAGAAAGCCTTTTGCCTTCCACCATTCACCCGTGCCTATAAGCCTAGCTGGTCTTCTCCTGAGAACTGGATTATAATTATTTGAAGCCACTCCTATCCTAAAAACAAGTCCACAGACTCCATCTGTAATAAACTAACCAAAAGACAGAATGGAGGCCTGGCTCAGTTGTTTGCCAGCCATGAGCAATCAAGCTAATCCTAAGGAATGTGAGTTCATGCCCTGAATTCAAGAACTGGCAAAATAGAAGACACTCAGGCAGTCACATAGATAGAAGATAGATAGATAGACAAATAGATACATAGATACATAGATAAATATATATAGAGAGAGATACATACATACATCACATTTTTGTTTTGTAAGTGGTATCTACAATATAAAATAGAGCTCATAACACTGGATAAAAATTTAAATTATGAATTTGATATGAACTTATATCCACTGAATACAGACAATTCTTATGACTTATAAAATGCCCCTTTTCCCCTTCAAGTATTGGTTTTTGACATCAGAGCCTTGCTCTTTCTTACCTTGCTTTCTCAGCTGACCCAGCTATGATAGAAACACATATGCAAGCTAGATTTTGCCTATTATTTTAAAGACTGTGTTTCCAATAACATTTTCTGTCTGGATTTGAAACTTGTTTCTGCAGAACTTCAGCCTTCTAAGTAGCTAGAATTGAGCCATTGCTGCTAGATTAAATAATTAAATTTTTATTAGCCACAAAAGGATTTGTCAAATTTCCACACATATATAAAATATATCCCAATCAACATCAGCCCCTCTATAATTCTTCTCCCATGAGATTCAATTCCCTACCTTTCCCACTTGTGCCCACCTTCACATCTGAGCCTGTTTTTCTTTCCTGGCATTTCTGTGTATGTATGAACTGCACCAAGGAATTTCACTATGTTTTTTTTTTCGTTGTTTGTTTGTTTTTGTTTTTGGTTGGTCATGGGGCTTGAACTCTGGGCCTGGCACTGTCTGTCCCTATGCTCTTCAGCTCATGGCAAGTGCTCTACTGCTTAAGCCACAGTGCCACTTCCGGTTTTCTAGTCGTTTATTGGAGATAAGAGTCTGATGGATGTTCCTGCCTGGAACAAACTATTTGAAGAAGTATTTGGGCTGGCTTTGAACCGTGATCCTCAGATCTGAGCCTCCTGAGTAGCTAGGATTACAGGCGTGAGCCACCTGCACCAAGCAAGGAGTTTCACTATAGTGATTCAGAAATACATATATTTTGGTAGAAAAACCCTCTCTGCTGTTTTCTTTTCCTCTAAAGAGCCACAATCTACTATTGGTCAACTGCTGTCATTGAGGTTCTTTATGTCCTACTTATACATAGTTTTCCTGTACTTTGAAATTATTTGCCTTTGATTTTTCTGCCTACCATTCAGTCTACTATTATCTGAGCCTCCTCCACACTCCCACCTTTTTTTTTGGGGGGGGGGCCGGTCGTGGGGCCTGAACTCTGGGCCTGGATGCTGTCCCTCAGATCTTCAGCTCAAAGCTAGCGCTCTACCACTTGAGCCACAGCGCCACTTCCGGCTTTTTTCTTTTTGCTTATGTGGTACTGAGGAATCGAACCCAGGGCCTCAGGCATGCAAGGCACGCACTCTACCACTGAGCCATCTTCCCAGCCCTACAGTCCCACCTTTTTAATATATATACACATTTACGAGAATTTTTTTGTGGAAATAGCACTTAAGCCACAGCACCACTTCTTTCTTTGTTTGAGTAGTTTGTTGGAGTCACAAGGAACTTTTTCCACAGGGAACTTAATCCCAGGCTGGCCTGGGATTAAAATCCTCCTACTCTCAGCCTCCCTTGTACCTGAGATGACTGATGTGTGCCACCACACATAGCAAGTGAATGAGAAGGAGCTTTGTGTAGGTATAACTAGACTGGTCTTGAACTAATGTCAACTTCCCAAGTAGATAGCTTTACAGGCATATGTCTTCAAAACCTTGATGTGTTCTGCTTAAATTTGAAGTAGTGTTTGTACATACTTAGGGTGTATAGTGATAATACAGTCCTTGTTGAGTATATAATAATCACTTCGATATAATTAGCACCTTCAGAGCCTGGGAAGGTGGCTCAGTAGTAGAGTGCTTGCCTTGCATGCATGAGGCCTCGGGTGATGTCTGAAAGCTTGATTCAGTTGAGGAAAGGGAGTCTGTCCTCACAGAATATCTGCTGCAGGAAAACCAATCTCCAATGGAGAAATAAGAATATGTCCCTCCCTCAACTCAGGAAGAAAAGCCTTCCTGTAATGAGGTGGTAGATCCCTTTGACTACCCTGACCTAGCATTTCTGCTTATAGGCAACTTATAGGAAGATCTAGTGTTATAGGTTCCTTCTCCCCTCCCTGGGAAAATATCTATTTTACTTTTTGTCATGATTGATGTAAAATGTTTATTTTATTTACTCTTCTAACTCTATTAAAATGTCAATATTTATGTTGTACAATTCTTGAATCCTATATACTGTGGATTTTTTCTTCCTATAATCTGATGACCCAGGCACATGGGTCCTGAGTGGGTTGAAACACCTGTAGCTGTACAAGAGCATCTACTGAATATAGAGGCAACTATTAAATGCATAGGCAGTGGCAAAAGTCCAGGCCGTGCTTCTATATGGTGATAGGGTCCCTACACTAGCTCTAGGACATAGCAGACCAGACATCCTAGAAAGGTGTTCCTCCTTGATTCTCAAGCTCATAATCTGTCAATTGGGACAAATGCCAGAGTAAATGTAGTGGTTCATGGGACTCTCTTCCAACAGTGAATTCAAGTATCATTACACATCCATTGTGCTTCATGCAAACATCTAAGAAAATTTCACCTTAAATAACACCAAAAACCTAGTTTGGGGAGAAAATATTTAACAAGATACATAAGATCCCACAATTCAATGAAAATGAATACACATCAAGAAACCTGTGGGACACAGCAAAAGCATTCCTGAGGGGGAAAATTTATTGCCCTCAGTGTCCACATCAAGAAAATAGAGATGGACTAAGTAAATAATCCCATGTTGTAAATTACTAGAAAAACATGAAAACAGTGGAACTTAAAGTTACTAAACGGAACCAGATTACCAAATTAAGAGCTGAAATTAACGAGATAGAGATTAAGAAAATTATAAATAAAATTAATAAAACAAAAAGCTGGTTTTTTTTGTTTTTTAATTTTATTTTATTTTATTTGAGAGCATACAGTACAGAGGGGTTACAATTACATTGGCAGGATAATGCATACATTTCTTACCAAGCATTGCAGCCTCCTCCTTTGTTTACCCTTCACCTCCCTTCCCAGCCTCCCCCCTCCCCCTACCCAATCATACCCCCCTCCCCCCCCCACACCGACATTGTAAAGCTTGCTTTGACATGACATTTTGTAATTCTCCTTGTTGCAACAGGTCCACCTGAATCCTTAAACGACTTGTTGGTCCCCATCTCCTCCACATGTTATACTGACATCAAATAAAGTGAAAGCGGGGGTTATACTGTGGGGGAGGGACATACAAAGCAACAAAGAAATAATCTTATAAATGCGTTAGAAACACATGCATGAAAGAAACGAAAACATTAAAATACATATTTGAGGGTTCGTTTTCCTAACATCACATTATCTGAACTTTTCCGCTTGACTCATACCTATACTAGATATTGCAAATAAGGGAAACCATGGGAACTATGCTTCTTTGGGCCTGGCTTACTTCACTTAATATAATTTTTTCCAAGCCTTTCCATTTCCTAACAAATGGGGAAATGTCATTCTTTCTGATGGAGGCATAGAATTCCATTGTGTATATATACCACATTTTCTTGATCCATTCATCTACTGAGGGGCTTCTGGGTTGGTTCCATATCTTTGCTATGGTAAATAATGCTGTAATAAACATAGTTGTGCTGGTAGCTTTAGTGTGGTCTTGTTTGTATACATTTGGGTAAATGCCCAAAAGTGTATTTTTTTAAAAAAAATTTTTTTAAAAAATACATAAAATTGATGGACCTTTGGCAAGATTAATTAAGAGAGGAAACCCAAATTAACAAGATCAGGGATGCCACGGGAAAAATCACAACAAATACCCAGGACATCCAAGCAATTCTAAAGAACTATATCCAGAATCCATACTCTTTAAGAAAGAAAACCTATCAGAAATGGATGCATTTTTAGAGAAATACAAGTTACCCAAACTGAACAAAAAACCAATCAATTAAAAAAGCCAATATCTTACAATGAGATAAAGGAAGCAATCAGAAGTTTTCCAACAAGGAAAAGCCCAGGACAAGATGCATTCACTATGGAATTCTGTAAGACTTTTAAAAAGGAACTAACACCCATACTCCTCAGCCTCTTCCATGAAATAGAAAAAGAGGGAGCTATCCAAAACTCATTCTACGATGTCAATATCACACTCATCCCCAACCCAAGCAAAGACCCAACAACAACAT
The DNA here is from genome assembly GCF_024711535.1 of Dipodomys merriami. Lineage (NCBI taxonomy): Eukaryota > Metazoa > Chordata > Mammalia > Rodentia > Heteromyidae > Dipodomys > Dipodomys merriami. Next base: position 280,321 of record NW_027206426.1, on the reverse strand, counting down.
CAACAATAAAAAACTACAGACCAATCTTCTTGATGAACACAGACACAAAGATCATTAACAAAATTCTATCCAACAGAATCCAGAAACATATAAAAAAAACATACATCATGGCCAAGTAGGCTTCATCTCAGAGATGCATGGATGGTTTAACCTACATAATTTAATAAATGTAATCCATCATATCAACAGACCCAAGGTCAAGAGCCATGATTATCTCCATTGATGCAGAAAAAAAGCTTTTGATAAGAGACAATATTCATGTTAAAAGCTCTGGGAAAAATAGGAATAGAAGGAACATTCCTTAAAACAATGAAAGCCATATACGACAGACCAACAGCCAATATTATACTTAATGGGAAAAACAACCCATTCTCCTAAAATCAGGCAAGGATTCCCACTTTCTCCACTCTTCTTCAATATACTTCTGGAAACCTTAGCCAGAGAAAAAAGGCAAGAAAAAGGGAAGGAAGAAGTTAAATTAGGGAAATGGATAGAACTAGAAGAAATCATGTTGAGTGAGGTAAGCCAAGAGGAAAGAGACAAATGGCACATGGTCTCCCTGATAAGTGGATGTTAAATCCAGAACATAAGGTGATACAACACAGTAAACAAGACTCGAGAAACAAAAGACCCCCACTCATCTAGTCCAATGATTACTAAATGACCCCATACCGCTGACCACATATGGTATATATGTGCACATCAGAGGGAAACTAGGAGGAGGACACAGAACTAGAGGGAAACGGGAAAACATACAACAGTGGGACCCATCGGCTGCACCGGACATTGATCAAAACAAGCCAAACAACTTAAAGGCAGTGATGGGAGGGAGGAAATGAGTGGGAAAGAGAAAACAGCTGACACTATGCAATATCACTCAATCTGGAAGAAATAACTGTATAGTCAAAGCCCATAGAAATCATAAACTTCATGGACCATGATAGGCAATTTGTCCCATGAGTGTTAGAATGTGTTTGTGACTTTAACTAAGCATCACTATCCCAAAATACTTTGAAATTTATGAAATTATGTAATCAATCACAATAAAAAATTTGGAAAAAAGATACATAAGAAATATGAACACTGACATAAAATACATCATAAATAGGAGAAAGAAGACTTGCATAAATGGAAAATGACTTGCCAGGTGTCATGGACCATCTCACTAATTGTAGCTTCTAAAGTGGCATATTCTAAAGATGGAGGTTCAAAGCAGCACCTGCAGACAAATCTTAAAGACCCTTATTCAATGAATCAGTAAAAGTCAGGAACTAGAGGTGTAGCTAAAGTTCTATGTACAAGCGTTGAACAAAAAATAAGCAAGAGAGCAAGGTCCTGAGTTCAAATTCCAAGGTGGCATGAAAGATAAATATATCAGAGAAACAAAATTTGGGCAATGGCAATTTTAAACTAAAGAAAAACATATACAGGAAAAAGGAAAATATATGTTAATACTGTCCTTGAACAGTTTTTTCTCATGTCCATAGCTCCAATTTTGGATATTTGTTGTTGTTTTTTTGGAAATAATTTTTGGAAAGGTTTTTCTTCCTGAGGTGGGTTTTGAATTACTGTCCTCAGATCTCTTCTTTATGTGTAGCGAAGATCACAGATGTGAGTCATCCTTCCCTACTTAACTTCCTCTTGTTTTTGCAGTATCCAATTAGTTTGTTTAGGATTTCTTATAGTCCCCTACACATTTTAGAATGAATTTTGCAATTAATTTAAACCCAGGTCACAATCTTGTAAGGGGTATTTTGAATGCAAAGGCAATTTGAAAAGTACTGCTCTTTTAGAAATATTTTATGTTTTTGGGTCCGGTCGTGGGGCCTGAACTCTGGGCCTGGGCACTGTCCCTCAGCTCTTCAGCTCAAGGCTAGCGCTCTACCACTTGAGCTAGCGCCACTTCTGGCTTTTTTCTTTTTGCTTATGTGGTGCTGAGGAATTGAACCCAGGGCCTCAGGCATGCAACGCAAGTGCTCTACCACTGAGCCAACTTCCCAGCCCTCTTTTAGAAATATTAAGTCCTAGCTGGGCACTGGTGACTCACATTTGTTATCCTAGCTTCTAGGAGGCTGAGATCTGAGGATCACAATTCAAAGCCAGCCTGAAAAGTCTGTGATATTCTTACTCTAATTAACCACCCCCAAAACCAGATGTGTAGCTGTTGCTTAAAGAAGTAGAGTGCTAGTCTTGAGCAAAAAAGTTCTGGGACTTTGCCCAGGCCATGACTAAAGCTCCACAACTGATAAAAAGTAAAATAAAGTACAATATTGAGTCCTTTAGTCATAGGACAGGGTTATTTTTTCCATTTCAGTGGATCTACTTGACTTTAAAGGCATTTTTCCATTTCCAAATCACTCATCTTTTTATTGTTGATGTTCTGTGGTGGTCTTGGTGCTTGAATTCAGGACAGGAGCTATCCTTGAGCTTCATTTAGCACGAAGCTAGTACTGTACCACTTGAAATACAGGTCACTTCCAGGTTTTTGGTGATTAATTGGATCTAGGATGTGGTGCAGGAGGAAGGGGAGTAGAAGGAATGGATTGGGGGTGTCCCTCCTTACCCTGGTGCTTTAGTCATATGAGATGGAAAGTTTGCTGAAAATGGGCAGGTCTCCTGAATTGTCCAAGATGGGGGAATCTGACCCAGCATGGCTCCTGCTGTACTGCACAGGTAGCCTTGACCCAACAGAGAATTCTGAGGGGTGGCATGAGAATCAAACATGTGAGAGAACTCAGACATGGATCAGAATAGGAAGGTGGTGGGGTAGACATGAAAGGCAGCCCCATGAAAGAGGTAAAGAACAAATACCTGACTCTAGAAGGTGAAGGGGTTATTGGTGCCATCAGGAAGGTTGGGTGAGCCCAGGAGGTCATCGGCAATCAGGATGGGTGTTGGGATGATCGACGTGGGGCTATCTAACAGCCTCGTGGTGGCAGCAGTCTCGTTGGCACTGGAAAATCCAGCAAAGCTAAAGCTATGCTGGAGATAGGGAAGGTCTGCAGAAAGGTCCTGGCCAGGGCTCTGTGTTCCTTGGCTTTGAGGATGAAGTGGCAGCAGGGCTCATAGAGGCAAAGGTTGGTGACATGGAAGGTACTAGATCTTGCACTTGGGATGGCAGGCTAGGCTGTGGAGCTTATGGATGCTGTGCATGAAGTGACACTTGTCTCTATATTTATAGGTGTTTTCTTCAAATTGGAGGAACAGCTAGTTCTTATAGCGACTGGAGTTGACCTGCCTCTTTTGGTCTGCTTCTGATTGGGCAGCAGCTGCTCAGCACCTGTGAGAAAGAGCAGTCTCTGAAGCTGCTGTCCCTAGAGTACAAGACTGGGACTGGCTCACCCTTCAGGTAGCTGATGACCTAGCTCTGGTGGAACTTGGTGCTGGGCAGGGTGTTGGCCAAGTGCCTCCAAGGGAAACACCTCAGCAGCAGGAGAGACCACTGCCTTCCTGTCCAGCAAGCAGCCCCTTCTCTGGGAGCTCTGTCATTGAGCATCTTGGCAACCAAAACTTGCATAAAGCTTCTCTCAAGTTGAAAATGGTGGCAGATATGAGTGGGGTAGTCATTGTGGACACTGACAGAGGACAAAGGTGCAGATTTGGTGTCATGAAGGTCCTGATGTGGGGAAGGTGCTTACTCTGCCACTTAGGTCAGGAGTCCCACATGTCTAATCCCAGGGCCCCTCACCTTTCTCACTCTGCCCTCATAGAACTTTAAGTGGCTTTTTTTGTTTTCTTTTTAGATTATAAAATGTCAGTGCATCAAATACAAGGGATTGCTGCATATTAATTGGGTTGCATGTAGTCAGGTTTTTTGTTTGTTTTTCGTAAGTCGTGGGGCTTGAACTCTGGACTTGGGCACTATCCCTGTGCTCTTCAGCTCAAGACGAACATTCTACTGCTTGAGCCACAGCACCACTTCCGGTATTCTAGTGGTTAATTTGAGATAAGAGTCTCACTGACTTTTCTGCTGGGCTGGCTTTGAACTGTGATCCTTAGATCTCAGCCTCCTGAGTAGCTAGAATTACAGGCGTGAGCCACTAGCACACGGCAAGTAGTCAGTTTTTCATCAGAACAAATACCTGAGAAAAGTATCTTCTGAAGTGAGATTATGTGTGTGGAAGATAGGAAGAAAAATGAGAAAAACTGGAAATGTTGGCAGAGGCTGTAATTTGGGCTTTTGGGGAACAGTGCAAGGATATTATACATTCAGTGGCACTTTGAAGCAAGGTAGTAAGACCCTCTCACAAATATTAAATAAAAAAGGGATAGAGGCACAGTTCAAATGTTAGAGCATTGCCTAGTGTGTGTCTGGCCTGGAGTTCACTCCCTAGCCCCAGAGATTTGACTTGGAAGGGGCTAATCTGAGTGTTACATGTAATCAATAGCAGGTTCTCTAGCACTGATCTTTTGATTAAATTGAATTAATGTGTGTGTGTGTGTGTGTGTGTGTGTGTGTGTGTGTGTGTGTGTGTAGGTGGTATGGTGTAAGAGATAGCAACTGAGTTTCAATCTTCTGAAGGTGAATATCTAGTTTTCCGAGCACCATTTTCAGATCCAATTTTTTCTCTGGTAAAAATGGAACAGTATTGATTCAGTTCACTCTAGAAAGATAGAAGGTAGACAGGGACACAAAAGAAATATTTTGGTCCAGTATTCTGTTTAAATACAGAGCTCAAGCTTTTTGTTTTAGCTTTTAGTTTTGTGGCGGGCACTCTGCCACTTGAGCAACACTTTCACTCCCAGCTTTTTCCTGGTGAGTTGATGAGAAGTGTCTCTTGAGTAAGTAGTATTATAGGCCTGAGCTTCGGGTACTGAGCTACAAAAGAAAACAAATTTAAATTTTCTAATAGGTTTATTTTTACAGCATAGTTATGGTATAATACAGGTATATCCATATATCCCATACATATTGTGGATTGTTTTCTTGTGCTTTTGTTTTGTTCCAAGGGCTTGAACTCAGGGTCTAGGTGCTATCCCTGAGCTTTTTTGGTCAAGACTGTTGCTTTACCACACTTTGATCCACACTTTGGATCCACACTTTGTGTTCACACATGGATCAAAGAGAAGGGTTACAAAAATATTTTCTTTTCTTTCTTGCATCTTCTTGAAGGTGTTGGAGAAGAGAAGACCTTTGACAAATGGGGCTATTGGGTATTTGACTTATTGTGAGATGTCTGCTTATCAAATTAAGACATTGTTCAAAGAGCACATTTGAACCAGTCTGTGTTTACATATACAGCATCCAGAAATAATGAAAAACAAAACCAATCAAAAAAGAGAATAATCATTCATTTTCCTGAGTATGAAAACCCAGGAAAATGTTTCTATGCCCTATGAACTTTGACCCCACATGCTATAGCAGGATTATTTTGGTATAGATTTTCTGGCCCCCTTCATCACACATAGCAGGAGGAGTGCAGGAGGAGCAGCTTAGCAGGAAAGCAGCTAGGCAGTGTTGAGATGCAATGCAGCCCCCTTATGGACCCTCTTGATCTAGGTTCTGAAGAGGATGCTTCAAGGTAGGGGCAGTGGGAGTCAACCCCAGAATGGTCAAGCTGAAATCCTGAAAGCCTGTGAACAGCTTTCTATGCCCTGGATTGAGTGAGTTTGCTGATTCTTACATTCATATTCTTCACCCAATAAACAAACATGGCACCTCAAAGCAGAGTCCTGGGCCTGCCCTAGTCCTTGTGAGTGAAAGGTGCTGGAAGCATAGGAAGTACAGTGATCTAGCAGGCAAATCTGGAGGCCTGAAAGGCTATGGAAATGGCAGCCCTGGTTACTCAGAACCAACAGATATCCCTTGCATTGGCCCTGAATTCCAGGAGACTTGGTAGTTACCTCTCAATTCTGTGACAAGTAGGCTAAAGGCAATTCTGTCTGATGAATGGTGACAAGATGCCTAGAATTACCAACTCAGGCCCTAGGAAAGGCTGGAGTTCCAACTCCAATCTCCACTAATCATAAACCAAGGCCAACCAGCTGTATCAATAAAGCCATGTGTCTCCTTGGATAGTAGTTGGAGCTGGCAACAAGTGTCTCACACCTATAATTCTAGATACTCAAAAGGCTCAGATCTAGAGTTTGCAGAAAAATATGGACAGAAAAGTCCTGAGACTCATATTTCCAGTTAACTAACCAAAAAAAAACTCAGTGAAACTTTGGCTTAAGAAGTATAGTGCCAAGTGCTATACTTGAGTGAAAAAGCTGAGTGAGAGTGTGAGACTTTTAGTTTAAATCCCAATACTGCTGTTCACACAAGGTGTGTACTTACACACACATGCACGTATCTCTGTGCATCACCTCCTTCTGGGATGCAATAATAGATGCTGAGAGTTAGCTCTAGTATCAATATTAACTCATTTCCAGTTTGACGACTGTATTCTACACACAGCAGTAGTGTGAAAGCTTCTCAGAAAATGAGTCCCACCATGCTTACAGTGACTGAGGATGGGCATAGGTGCATCCCTTCTGCTAGCTTTTGAGGGACCTCACTGTGCATCTGTGGACATTGTCTGTTCAGAAAAATAGCCTCTTCCCACAGTCACCAACAGCCACCAGAATGTGGGGAGAACTGGTCTGAGTAATGATCACAGGATCTTTATTTCATCTTTGTTAGCTGTTTTTGCCTCATGTGGAGTCAGGATGTATGGCAAAGATGATTTTAATAGTTTGATGCACAAAGAGATCATTGAACAATTACTGATATTTACCATGTAAGCACAGGGTACCAACAACAACAGTGATTACATATTCTATTGATGATTCTTTGTTTTTGTTGTTGTTGTTCATGGGAATTGAACTTGAGGCCTGGGTACTGTCCCTTGAGATTTTTTTCGCTGAAGGCTGGAGTTCAATCACTTGAGCCACATTTGGCATTTTTGTGGTTATTTGGAGATAATAGTCACTTGGAAGCCTGGAGCTGGATGTTCACCCCTGTAAGCTTAATTACTTAGAAGTCTGAGATCTGAGTGTCAAGATTCAAACCGCCTGGGCCAGAAAGTCCATGAGAGTCTTACCTCAAGTTACCATCCCCCAAAAGTCAACTGGGATCATCATATCTCAGCTTCCTGACTATCTTGGATTGCAAGTGTGAGCCATCAGCAGTTTATTTGTAACAAATAAGCAAATAATAAAATAAATAATAATTGTAAAATAAATAATAAATACTATCTCTTTAAATAGTTTTAAAGAGATTTTCATTTTATTTCATGTGGACAATGCATGTTGATCAGTGTTACTCTTTCCATTATTGTCTACCCTCCTTTTGTTTGAACACAGAGTCTCTGTATATTCCACCACAATGCTAAGCTTTGTAAGTCTTATTCTCAAACCAAAACAGAATGCCAAGCAATATTTTCCTAGTTTCTGCTGCACTACATTACAAATATGCATTAAGAATGTCAGACTTTTCACACCCTGAAAATGTGGTACACTGACATCACACTGCATACAATATGCATGGTACATGGGGAAGTTAGCCAAGTGGTCTAGGCTAACCTGACACTGAGTCCCATGTAAACCCAGGTGTATTCTGATGCTGCTGGGTGAAATATTCAATAGATGTCTGTTAAATCTGGTTGATCTATGCAGTTGTTCAGATCTGCAGTTTCTCTGTTGAGTTTTTGCCAAGTTGATCTATCTAGTGGAGTGAGTGGTGTGTTAAAGTCCCCAACAATTAATGTCTTTGGATCTATGTGGAATTTGAGTTAAAGTAGTGTTTCTTGGATAAATTTGTGTGCTCTGTTGTTTGGTGTATGGAGATTTATAATTGTAATATCCTCCTGAAGGAGCAATCCCTTAATTAGTATGTAGCGACCTTCTTTATCTCTTCTCACTAATTTTAATTTGAAGTCTATTTTATCTGATATTAGTATTGCAACTCCTGCCTGTTTATGAGGGCCGTTTGCTTGGTAGATTTTGTTTCAGCCTTTCACATTGAAAATGTGTTTGTTTTTAAGGGCAAGGTGTGACTTCTGAAGGCAGCAGATATAAGGATCTTGCTTTTTAATCCAACTAGACAGTCTATGTCGCTTAATTGGAGACTTAAGTCTGTTAATGTTGAGAGATAGGACTGAGAGGTATTTGGGAGTTCCTGCCATTTTATCCACCTTCTTGGGGGCTGTGGTAACTAGGTTCTTCCTATGGTTCTTGGATTTTCAGTTTGGGTGAGGTTTCTTGGCCTTTATTGTGGTCTTCTATGTATAGGACATGTTTAAAAATCTTTTATAGGGCTGGTTTGGTGGAGATGTATTGTTTCAGTTTTTCTTTGCTCTGGAAGGTTTTTATTTGACCTGAGGTTATGAAGGAGAGTTTAGCTGGATACAGTATTCTTGCTTGATAGTTGTTTGTCTTTAGGGCATGGCATACATCATTGCAGGCTCTTCTTGCTTTGATTGTCTCTGCTGAGAAATCTGAGCTGATTCTAATTAGTTTCCCTTTATATGTGATTGATCTTTTCTCCTTGACAACTTTAAGGATCTTTTCCTTGGTCTGAATTGATCCTGTGCAGATTACAACATGATGGTGGGATGTCCTGTTTTGGTCTGGTCTATTTGGAGTACTAAAAGCTTCTTGTGTCTGAATAGGCCTATCTTTTTGCATGTTTGGGAAGTTCTCTGCTAAGATCCTATTAAACAAATTTCCTAGACCATTACCTTCTGTCTCTAGGTGCTCCTCTACAACTATTATCCTCAGATTAAGGCTTCTGATGGTGTCTTCAAAATGTTGAATAGATCTACCATATTTCTTGGATTTGTCTTGGATGGTTGAATGTTCTTTCTCTATAATATCTAGGCTGTCTTCAATCCCTGGGATTCAATCTTCTGCATGGTCTAACCTACTATCAAGACTTTCTACTTTGTTTTTCATTTCTTTTCCTTCTAATTGTTTGGCTTTGTTGGGGGTTTGTTATAGATCTTGTATGAACTTCTTTACTTCCTTAATTTGTGTTCAGTGTTTATTCTCAAGTCACTTAGTTGATTGGTTATGGTTTCCCTGAACTCCCATTCCTGGAAGGTGATTTCTGAGGATTGCAGTTCAAAGCCAGTCCTGGCAGGAGCGTCTGTGAGACTCCTATCTCCAATTAACCACCAGAAAACCTGAAAGTTGTTCTGTGGCTCAAGTGGTAAAGTGCACACCTTGAGCTAAAGAACTCAGGGATCGTGCCCATGCCTAGAGCTCAGGGATCATGCCCAGACCCAGAAATCAAGCCCCATGACCAACAAAAAGAAAAAAAAAGGAATGGGTTAAATGTTAAATAAATCTGAACTTATTTTAGGTTCTATGAATTCAGGAAATGTTACAATAATGGAAATACATTTTATTTCATAATATCAGGATTTGAGATCAAATGGGTATTATGATTCCTGTTATAGAACAAGATAGATTCAGAGTTAAGAGTGAAAAAATCTGTAGGGTTTAGGAAAACCTGCAATTTATTTCAAGAATTACAAGTCAATTTCAGTTAGGATGACACAAAATGAGGGATTTTCATAAATTATATAATTGGGATACCATTAGGGTCAAGTTTATGGTTAGGATTATAGCCATGATTAGGGTTAGAGTGAAGGAGAAAAAAATGAGGCTCAAATTGAAGGTAAATTTTAGAATAAGCCTGGTAAGAGTTAGAATGAATGTGAACTAGAGTATTGCTATATTAGAATCTACTTACAATCAGCTTATGGTTATTCTCAATGTTCCAGTTAAGGTTAAGTTTAGGGTTAGAAAATGACTAAGGTATTGGGAAAAAATTGTAACCTATGTTTGGAAGCCTTATTTGAATCAAGTCAGGATGAGTGAAAATTAGTTTACTTGTGTTAGTGTTGACATATAATTTATATTAAGATTAGGGTCAGTATTTTGTTCTGATTATGGTTAGTGTTATGAATAGGAATATTTTTAGTATGAAATTGAGTTTTCACTAAAAAGTGGACGCAAAAAATGTGAGATTGAATAGTAACTAGAGCATTATCATTATATTTATTTCTCAGTGATCATTCTTGTAATGATTAATGAGAGTTTTCCAGCCAGGTTTCAGTTGAGAGTTAGCTTAAGTAATGGACTAGATGATGAGTAAATCTGAAACTGTTTTAGGGTACAGGGAAACTACCATATTTTTCCTGATGTGAGAATTTGAGGACACATAATGGTTCATGTTAGGGAACAATATAACTTCAGATGTAGAGTCAGGAAATTTGTGGGAATTAGGGCAAACTGGAGCATTCACTAGAATGAATAAAAACTAGAATATTTTTCTTAAACATTAGAATTGGACTATCATTAGGGTGAAAGTTAGGTTTCCATTCTAGATGGGCTTAATGTTAGCATTAGGGAAATGGAAATTTTAGGGTCTAATTGAAAGTAAATTTTTGAAAAACAAGTCAAGTTACAAGTAGGATGAATGTGAAATAGGAAACTGTTCATAATAGAAGGATTAGGGTATGATTAGTGTGAGGGTTAGCCTGAATGTTCCAGTTAGGGTTCGGGTTAGAAAAATGGCAGGATATTTAAGTAAAACTAAAAACTATTTTGAGAAAGATGAGTTGAATCAAAGATAGGATAAATAAAAACTAATATATTTGTGTGGCTTTTAGAATTCAAAGGCAATTGGTTCTAGGGTTGTGGTTACTTTTCTAATTTATGAACTAATGAATTAAAGGCACAATTCTTTCATTCTTACAAACCAAGAAAGTCACAATTTGGGGAACAAACTCAATTTTCTACATGAAAATGTGTCTTAAAATATTTTCAAACATAAATAATAGTGAACAAGGTGTCATTTATTAAAATTAGGTAAGTTGATGATACAGCTTTCAAAAATATACAAACACATGGGACAGAAACTCAGACATCTTATCAGAAAAAACAGATATTCTACTTGCTCTAGTTCGGAAATTGTGTGTGTGTGTGTGTTTGTGTGTATGTGCACGTGTGTGCATGTGTGCATGTGTGCATGCGTGCATGTGCGAGTGTGCGTGCACCCACCACAGGTCTTCAACTCAGGCCTGGGTTCTGTCATCATCTTATTCAGTGCAAGGATGGCACTAAACCACTTAGCCACAAGTCTTCTTCTGGCTTTTTAGCAGTTAATTTGAGATACATATCACATGGATTTTCCTGTCTGGACTTAATCTTATGATCCCCAGCAATCCTTGGATTAGTGTTACTGTGGGTGTTACCACAAAGTGATAGTTCATTAATCTGGGAACAATATAGAAGTACTTGTGCAAGATACAAAGTAACCAGTTCATTAATTTGGGAGTAACACAGGATCACATTAGATTGCCTTCAAACACATTGTTTCTGATGAGTTTATCTGAACCCCAAGACATAATCAAAACCTATTAGCCAGAATGTATGAAGTAGCACATATTTATGGCACAGGATATGTACAATGAATTAAATCCTGAATCAAAAGTCTTTGTTGGTTTTGCTATTTAAAAACAAATCAGAAATAGATGGTCATTGAGATGAAGCCTAGACTGGAGGCCTGTAGTGAGCAGCAGAGCATCTGCATAGTGAGCACAAGGCACTGAGTCCAACCCCCAGGACCATAAAGAAGAGGTAGAAGAAAGTGAAAGTGTAGGAGAAAGAGGAAAGGAAAGGAGGAGAAAGGTGTAAGAGAGGAGGAAAGGCATAGCAGGAGGAAGAAGAGGAGGGGACAGGGAGAAAGTTGAAGGGAAAAGGGATGTAAGAGGGAAACAGGACCCTGGGGAAAAGAAGCAGGAGAGGAGACAGAAGGAGAAAGATAAATGTAATATAACAACAAGAATTGTTGGAAAAAATTTTGCATAAGTGATCTGCATGTGCATGGCAGAATTATTTTTAATCAGTGAGAAAGCTAGCACGGTGACAATATGGGTGATACCTGTTGTTCGGTCATTTTATTTTCTTTCTTCAGTGAGGAGTTCAGAAGAAATCCTGTTTGGTGTTTGACAGATATATTCAGGATTTCTTTTTCATGAATTAAACATGGGAAGGAACTATATGCAACCTCCTTTAATTAAAAAAAGAATAGAAGCTATATTTATTAGTATTACTGTGCATGAGGAAATCGTGGAGATTTTTGGTTAATTCAAAGGGCTCCATGCAAAAATATACAACAAGAGGGAATTAAAACTGTTTTTAAAGTATAATACATTATCATTGATGAGAAGTTTTAGTGGATGTTTTTCTTTTTCTTTTTCTTTTTCTTTTTGCCAGTTGTTCAGTGCAGCAGCAAGGCTGTACCCTGGAGCCCTTTCGAAGTCACCACATGAACTTCAATTTCTGTAGTCCCTGTGGGTGTGGGTGCCTCCTCAGGTCACCCGTTGAGAAGTGGGGTCCCCTTCCTTCTGGTGGATGTACAGTGAGGGGATGTGTGTGCATGCTCCCCAGCATTGCCAGATGAGCCCCACCCATCCTTCCCACCTCCCTTCCCAGTCTCAGTTGCTCCATTTCACTCAGGATCTGGCAGCCATGGGGCTGGAGTTGAATCCACTGCTGCCTTCTCCTCCTCCAGCGGTGCTGGTACTGTTCTGCAGTGGTCTTAGGTGAGAGTGCCATCCCAGGGAGACTCCGTTCTGAGGTCACTGCCTGCCCTCATGGGTGTAGGGTCTGGGGACACCATGTTTGTACACTGTAGAGTCCACGGGAGAAGGAAGGCTGGGTGGGCAGTCCACCCCTTTGAGGCCAGGCAGCCCAGCTGTGGTTCACCTTATCAGTCTATTTATTTATTTATTTATTTATTTATTTATTTATTTATTTATTTATTTATTTATTTATTGTGAAAACACCATACAGAGGGGTTACAATTACAAGGGCAATGAGTACATTTCTTTTTTTTTTTTTTGGGGGTCCGGTTGTGAGGCCTGAACTCTGGGCCTGGGCGCTGTCCCTCAGCTCTTCAGCTCAAGGCTAGCGCTCTACCACTTGAGCCACAGTGCCACTTCCGGCTTTTTGCTTATGTGGTGCTGAGGAATCGAACCCAGGGCCTCATGCATGCAAGGCAAGCACTCTACCACTGGGCCACCTTCCCAGCCCCAATGAGTACATTTCTTATCAAGCCCTTTCCCATCCTCCTCCCCCCACCACCAAAATTGTAAAGTTCATTTTTCGACATAACGACTTGTACATCTCCTTGTTGCAATGAGTCCACCTGTATCCCTATTTAAACTATTTGTTTTTGCCCTTCCCCTCCACAAATTATACCAACAGCAAATACAGAGAGAGCAGGGGGTATTCAAATGTTTTTCTTTCACTCGATTATTTCTAACATATTTATAAGATGATTTCTTTGTTGTTTTGTATGTCCCTCCTCCACGGTATAACCCCTGCTCTCACCTCATCAGTCTTTAAGGTGGTCTGGAGACTGGAGTTGTGTGCTGGCCCCTCTGCCAGAAGGCTTGTGACAGCTGCACAGCTCAGCACCCTGGAGCCCCTTTAGCATCCCCACAGACTTCCATTTTCTGGTCCCTGTGAACTCGGGTATGGGCTCATCCCTGCATATGCCCATCAGTGCCAGAGGAGTCTGGACTTTCAATGCACCAGCTGCAGCACCAGGGGCCTGAAGTCCTTTGGCTTTGCTGTGTAGCCTCCTCCGTCCTTTTGGTCTGCATGGGCCCAGATCTGGGTGGCATTCTGGGGATGCTCCGTTTGGAGGCTCACTCCCTACCCTTGTTGTGCTCCAAAGCAGGGAAATGGGTCTGGCCTTGGCAGTGTAGTCTACACAGATGGAAGGCAGGACTTGGGGTCTGCCTTGCCTTCCCTCCTGGCTTTGGCCCCTGAGGCTGGTTTGCTTGATCTGGTCACTGATGGAGCCTTGTTGGCCGCAGCCCACCACAACAAGTGCTGCACCTGCTGCAGCAGCAATGTGATGTCCTGGGCCCCCTCAGGGTCACCACAGGGACCTCTGATGGGTCTACATGCGCTGGGTGTGGGTGTCATCCCAGGACTCCCATTAGGAAGTGCCACTCCCCTTTGTGGTACTGGAAGCAAGAGGTGCCACATATAATTTCTACGTTCTAACATTTTCCTTCACTGAGATAAACAGAACTGGGAGATTTAAATAACTTTTATAAAAACCAAATATTTAACCTATATCACTTCAACCTGTTAAACTATTGTAATATTTTTTATCTAGTAGTAATTCTTTTTTTTTTTTTTGCCGGTCATGGGGCCTGAACTCTGGGTCTGGGCGCTGTCCCTCAGCTCTTCAGCTCAAGTCTAGCGCTCTACCACTGGAGCCACAGCGCCACTTCCAGCTTTTTCTGTTTATGTGGTGCTGAGGAATCGAACCCAAGTCCTCATGCTTGCAAGGCATGCACTCTACTGCTGAGCCACTTTCCCAGCCCTCTAGTAGTAATTCTTTCTGTAATTACTTATTTTACTTTTGAATGTAACTAATAAATATTTTGTGTGTGTTTTACTATTCTAGTATAACTTCGTTTGCACTACTTACATACAATTTTTTTTCAAATTCTGATATTTAATCATGTGTTTTGGATAAGAGTTTTGTTGTACTTTTATTTCAGTTTGCCATTATGGCCTTATAAATACAAACAATAAAATCCATTTTTGTTAGTATCAAGAAAAATGATTTTGGACTATAGACTCAAGGATATAGCATTATATATCATACAGTAATATATATCACTTTGTTTAAAACTGCTCCATAAAATAAGTAGTAATTCAGGTGGCAGCCACTTCATCTGGCATGCTGATCCCTCTGGTGAAGTAGGATCCTAGTGGCCAATCGGGCCCTTGTGGGCACCTCGCCTGGGACTGTGGGAGAAGATCAGGGTACACCTCCTGTTGGGCTAGGGCAGCAACCCAGTAGCTTCTGTGTGAATGACACAGTGCCACTGACTCACATCTAGCACCTGCCTGCCCCGTGGGCCTGGGCTCTGAGGATCAGCCCCTGTGAGCACACACACACCGTGGGGCAGAGACCGCCCACCTAGGAAGGAGTGCAGACTGAATAGAAGCCACTCTGTGGGCCAGCTTGTACAGTATTTATCCTTCATGAAGCAGGGGACAATTCTGCTCCACTGTGGGGAGAAGAAAAGAAAGACAGGCCCAGGAAGGGTGATGCCAACTTTTGTATTCAGGCTGGCAAGGAAACTTTCCTCCACGCACTCTCCAGCAGGCTCAGGAAGCCCTTCCATGCTCCTGGTCGATGGAGTAGTAGCCAGGAAACTCACGTCTGATACTCCTGGCTGCTCTTTTGGGTTTGTTTGTTAATTTATTCAGAGAGCCTCTCCCTCAGACAGCAAAGTTATATTCTGGGTTTTGTAAAACGTTCTGCATCTGAGCATTCTCAGTGTTTGGTTTTTGTGTTGTTTCTTGTAAATGGGTTGTAAAATTTGTGTTTTAGGTTTTGAGGTGCAGGAAGAGGAGCCAGAATATGAACACAGTTTCCTATAAGCCTTTCATCTAAAACTGAAAACAGATTCTCTCTAAAACTGCATTTCAGGAAATAAATTTGAGAGGGGAAAAGGCTCTTTTATCATGAGATCAAAATGTGCTATTTTTATATGCATGTTTTATACGTTCAAAATACAATTAAGTAATTCACTATCTAGGAACAATTTTTCAGATCTAAGATATAAGTGTTTTGGGAGCTAGAGGCAGGGTTATTTATCCAAAGGGAGGGAAGGAAGTTAAAATCCATAGATGACTTTGTAGAATCAAAATGGTAATACAAAATAAGAATCACAAAAAACCCTCTGTGCTATTCGGGGTCTTTTTTTTTTTTTAATTTTTTTTATTGTAGAGATACTATACAGAGGGTTACAGTTACATGAGTGAGGTAATGAGTACACTTCCACTTCCTCTTGAACATTGTTACCCCCTCCATTGTTTTCCCCCTACCATCCCCTCCCTCCCTCCCTTCCCCAAGGTTCTTTTTTTTTTTTTTTTTTTGATCGTGATTAAGTGATTACTTAATTTCCGGAAATTCACAGTATTGTGGAATAATGATGCTCATTTAACGTCACAAGTTCATTCTAACTTTCCTGGAGCAAATTGTCTATCACAGTCTGTAATATATAATGGTGCTCATATGTTATATACCATATATGTGATCAGCAGCATGGGGATATTTAGTAGTGGTTCAACCAGATGAGTGGGAGTTCTTTGTTTCTTAAGTCCTGTTAGTTTTGTCATATCACCTAACATTTTGGATTTATCATCCACTTATCAGGGAGACCATGTACTGTTTGTCTCTTCGTTCTTGGCTTACCTCGCTCAACATGATTCCTTCTAGCTCCATCCATTTCCCTGCAAATGCCATTATTTTGTCATTTCTAATGGCTGCATAATATTCCATTGTGTATAGATACCACAATTTTTGGATCCATTCATCTGTGGTGGGGCATCTAGGTTGTTTCCATATCCTAGCTATTGGGAACAGTGCTGCAATAAACATGGAGGTACATGTGTCTTTGTATATTGGTTCCTGTTGTTCAGGGTAGATGCCTAGAAGTGGTATGACTGGGTCGTAAGGGAGGTCAATCTTTAGCTTTCTAAGGACCCTCCAGACTGCTTTCCAAAGTGGTTGTATGAGTGTACATTCCCACCAGCAGTGTAATAGCGTTCCTCGTTCTCCACATCCCCTCCAGCATTTGTCATTGGCTGATTTGTGGATGTGGGACATTCTGACTGGGGTAAGGTGGTATCTCAGGGTTGTCTTTATTTGCATTTCCTTCACCACCAGGGATGATGAACATTTCCTCATGTGTTTCTTTGCCATTTTTATTTCTTCATTTGAGAAGTCCCTCTTTAGTTCCCTTGCCCATTTAGTAATTGGTTTGTTGGGTTTGGGAGGGATTAGTTTCTTGAGTTCCCTGTATATACAGGATGTTAACCCCTTGTCTGATATATTGCTGGTAAATATTTTTTCCCAATTAGTTGGTTGTCTTTCTAGCTTGGTTGCAATAGCTTTATCTGTGCAGAAGCTTTTTATTTTAAGGTAGTCCCATTTGTCGAGTCTCTCTCCAATTTGTTGTGACCCTGGGACTCTGTTCAGGAAGTTCCTTCCTGTGCCTATTAGTTCAAGTGTCTCTCCTACTCTGTCCTGCAGTAGTTTCAGAGATTCAGGTTTAATGTTAAGGTCTTTAATCCATTTTGAGTTGATGTTGGTGCATGGTGATAGGCTGGGGTCCACTTTTAGTTTTCTGCATGTGGCTGCCCAGTTTTCCCAGTACCAGCGGTTGAAGAGGCTGTGTTTCTTCCATTGTATGTCTTTGGCTCCTTTGTCGAATATCAGCTGGCTGTAGGCCTGTGGATTTATTTCTGGATCTTCTATTCTGTTCCATTGGTCTTCGGGTCTGTTTTTGTGCCAGTACCATGCTGTCTTTGTTATTATAGCTCTGTAGTAGAGTTTGAAGTTCGGCATGGATAGCCCTCCCATATTGTCTTTATCCCCTAGAATTGTTTTGGCTATTCTAGGTCTTTTGTTGTTCCATATGAATTTTTGGACTGTTTTATTCGGGGTCTTTTATTCTTCCATAATAATTTTTGGATTGCTTCTTCTATTTCATTTAAGAGTGAGATTGGGATATTGATAGGTATCACATTGAATTTGGATATAGCTTTTGGCAGTATTGCCATTTTCATGATGTTAATCCTCCCAATTCATGAGCATGGGAGGTTTCCCACTTCCTTAGTTCTGCTTTCTTTTTCTTTTTAAGGTTTTTAAAGTTTCCATCACAGAGGTCCTTCACCTCTTAAGTTAACTCCTAGGTATTTTATTTTTTTGTGCGGCTATTAAAAAGGGGTTGCTTTCCTAATTTCAGCCATACCCTTATTGTTATTGGAATACAGGAAAGTCATTGGTTTCCGAGGGTTAATTTTATACTCTGCTAGTTTGCCAAAAATTTCTGATCAGCTCAAGTAACTTGGGAGTGGAGTCATGGAGTTCTTTAAATACAAGATCATGTCATCTGCAAAGAGGGAGAGTTTTACTTCATCTTTCTCTATTTGGATCCCCTTTCAGTTTGCATCTTGTCTTACTGCCCCAGCTAGCATTCTAATATTAAGTTGAAGAGGAGTGGAGAGAGTAGACATTTTTAATCTCACTCCTGTATTTATAAGAAATGGCTGTAACTTTTCACCATTAAGTATAATACTGGCTGTAGGTTTCTCAATCCTTAACAGAAAGAACAGTACTGGAACAATATCAATTCCAAATTTCAAACTCTACTAAAAAGCCATAGTAAAAGAACAGCTTGGTACTGACACAAGAATGGACCTGAGGACCAGTGGAATAAGACTGAAGGCTCAGAAATGAATCCACTGACCTATAGCCACTTGCTCTTTCACAAGGGAGCTAAAAAAACAGAATGGAAGACAGACAGCCTTTTGAGTAAATGGTGTGGAAAAAATTGGTTAAACACCTGTAGAAAACTAAAGCTAGATTCTGTATATGTCACCCTGCATGAGAATCAACTCTGAATGGATCAAAGACCTCAAAATAAAAGAAGACACCAAGAAAACATTACATGAAGGAATAGGAATAAATCTAGGGGTTTTTTTTTTAGCACAGACAGAAATTTTCTTAATAGAGAGCCAGAAACAAAAGAAATCAAAGGAAGTTTGGACAAATGGGATTGCATGAAACATCAGATCTTCTGCAAGGCAAAGGTCATAGCTAGCAAGATCAATAGAAAGCTCACATACTGGGAGAAGATCTTCTCGACACAAGGTCTTATATCTAAAATATACTTAGGACTCAAAAAAAATCCCCCAACAATAAATCTTCAAACAAACAACTGCTCAATAACTAAGTGGGCTAAAGACTTAAAGAGAGACTTCTCTGAAGAGGAAATAAAAATGGCCATCAGACACATAAAGAAATGCTCAACTTTTCTGGCCATAAAAGAAATGCAAATCAATACAACATTGAGATTGCACCTCACTCTAGTTAGAATGGCAATAATCAAGAAATGTAATAACAACAGATGTTGGAGGGGATGTGGTTAAAAGGGAACCCTACTGCATTGTTGGTGGGATTGTAAACTTGTTTAACCACTTTGGAAAGCAGTATGGAAGTTGTTCAAAAGAATCCGTGTAGAGCTCCCCTATGATCCAGCAATCTCACTTTAGGGCATTTACCCAAATGATCACAAACAAGGTCATACCAAAGCTGCCAGCGCAACCATGTTTTTTGCAGAATTAGTCACCATAGCTATGATATGGAATCAACTCTGATGCTCCTCAGTAGATGAATGGATCAAGAAAATGTGATATATATCTATATATACGTATATAGATATAGACATACACACACAATGGAATTCTATGCCTCCATTAGAAAGAATGCCATTACCCCATTTGTTAGGAAATGGAAAGGCTTGGTAAAAATTAAATTAAGTGAAGTAAGCCAGGCCCAAAGAAACATAGGTCCATGATTTCCCTTGTTTGCAAGGACTAGTACATGTCTAGGACAAGCAGAGAAGATCAAAGGCTATGTACATATGACCATATACAATGATGTTAAGCAAAATGTACCCCAAGTCAGAGACATAGTGGTTTTTTCTTTCTTGCTTTTGTTTTTAATATAATGTACTATGTGATTCTTTTGTAGGTTCATCCCCCCCCATGGTATAATCCCTGTTTTCACTGTATTTGATCAAGTGTTCTGCATTTTGTATATACATTTTTGTAATTTGGGGAGTGGAAGGGATATAGCAGAATGCTTAAATGGGGATGCAGGTTGACCTATTGTGATGATGAGATGTAGAGGACACTGTGTCAAAAATGAATTTACAGTTTCGGGCAGGGGTCAAGAAGGGAGGAGTTGGGGAGGTGGGGAGGGAAGGGCTAGGGGAAAAACAAAGGAGGAGGTAACAATGCTCGATAGGAAATGAACTCATTACCCTACTCATGTAACTGTAAACCCTCTGTGCAGTAATTTTACAATAAAAAATATAAAAAAATCTCTGCCTGGTGTAGATTTCCAATGCTGCCCTCGGCATTGCATTTTTTGCCTTTTTTGGCTGTGGTTAGGTCTGCCTGTCCAGTGGATCAGTAGTCTTCAAGGCATCTTGGTCCTGAAGTGGACTTGAATTATCCATTGATTGTTGGAACCAGGCCAAGGACAGGACAAAACCACTTCCAGGGCCTGGCTTCTTCATTCCCCATGCAACTAGGATTGCAAGCAGTATTTCTCTGAATTTGTCCCCAGAAAAATCACTGAACCAAAAGGCAAAGTCACCAAACACCTCCCCTCCTCCCCCCATCCCCTCCTTTCTCCCTCCTTGGGAAAATACAAAATAATTTTGCAGGTTTTAGAAAACACACAAATTGCCCACCACCTCCCCTGGTAAACTAGGTTTTAAGTCACTAAGTCATGTAAACAGATAATGCCCCATTCATTATTCTGGACAACATCTTCAGGTTGTTGGATGCTTTAATTTGTTGTTGTTGTTGGTGGTGGTAGGGGGGCCTGAACTCTGGGTCTGGGTGCTGATCCTGATATGTTCAGCTCAAGGCTAGTGCTCTATCACTTGAGCCATAGTGCCATTTCCACTTTTTTCTGCTTGTGTGGTGCTGAGGAATTGAACCCAGGACCTCATGCATGCAAGACAAACACTCTACCACTGAGTCTCCTTCCCAGGCCTAATGCTTTAATTCTTTAAAATTTCTTCTTGTCAGTCATGAGGTTTGAACTCAGGACCTGGGTGTCAACATATCCCTACTTTCTTCAGATCAAGGAGAGCCCTGACCGCTTGAGCCACAGTGCCACTTCCTGTTTCTAGACAATCATCTCTCAGACTTTCCTGCCAGGGTTTGCTTTAAGCAGCGAATTTTTAAATTATATTTCTTCTACGTGTTTATTGGAACATTACAGTTTTTCTGAAATTTAAAGTTTTCTATAAACCTTTCTCTTCAAGTAATCCAACAGCATTAAATATTACATTTAGAAGTTATCCTATAGCACATCAATTTTGACATTATTATGGTAAGATGAAAATCTTATTCTTTGTAGAAAAATCCCATTAAAGTCTAAATGGGAAATATGCTAATTTCAGCAATCTTGAATCTCCTTCCTCTTTTTTTTTTCTCTCCAGTATCTTTTCTTGTTTTGGAACAAGTGTCATGGACTGTCCAACCATTTAAAAGGAAGCTTAGTCCATTAATTTTATAGAAAAGGAATGCAGCCTGCCTGCATGTGAAGGCAACTTTGAGTATAATGTTAATCTGATAATTCACATCATTGAATTTTCAAAGTTGTTTTGATAAATTTTTGTTAAACCATTCGTTAAAGAGGTTCCAAATAGCAATAATAAAAACCAATGTTTTGCTTTCTAAGATGGTTTTAAAAGCTAGTAATTCAACAAACACATTCTATCCTTCCACGATTCCATGGTGAAGAATTTCTCTTTTATAATTGCCCTTACCACTGACTCCCTCCCTTCAATCTTGCAGCTTTATTCAGTTTTATTGTTACAGCTTTCATTTTGGTACTAGCATCCATAATCTCCTTGTAGTATTTGACAATGAGATTTCATTTGTTGTTAGAGAGCTCAATTTATATTTATTTATATTTCCAAAGGCAGCCTCTTGAGCATATCATAGAGCATAAAATCTTGAATATCATTAACGTGATCTTATACAACTATTCCATAAATTAATATAAGTACCACATAAATGTGCATTTTCATATAATTTTTAAAATGCAAAGTAGTTACATATATATGTCAAAAATAATTCAGACCACTAGTAGAAGACACTAAGCTAAACCTTTTGCATCTTCATCAATATTCTTTGTAAAATTTTCTTTCACCTTAGAGCCTTCTTTTCCTAGCAAGAAGTTATAAGTGATGTCCTTGGATTTTAGTGACCTCTGAGTAACCTCTTTTCTTTCCACCACCAGTTAGTCCCTCATGTTAAATACCTGAGGAATAACTTGGCCCAATGTGCCTGCAAGAGGAGTACCCAAGTCGACTGTCTGTGCCCAATCTACCCTTTGTTTGGGAATGGGGTATCAGAGAGAGGGGTGTCAGGGATCAGGTAGCTGGAACCATGGTGTTATGAATTATGGGTAGCAGAAAAGAGTAGTAGAGACTAGGATACCAGGGAAAGGGTAACTGTGACTGTAATTGCTGAGTTGCAGTGTCAGGAAATTGGGTAGCAGCTACAGCTTTGCAGGGGTTGGGCTAGCTAATACAGGCATCCAGAACTGTTTAGCAGGGACAAGGAAGCATAGACAAAGTGAAAGAGCAAAAGTTGTGAGGGATTGTGGGGCACAATCAGGGTAAAAAGGTCATGAGTGTGCAAACTGGGTAGCCAGTACTATGGTAGAAGCAATTTTCATGGTGGACTGATGTGGTGCAGAGCTCTGGGTTTGCCTCTCCAGTTTTGGCTGTTAGATCTTTAGGGAAACTACCTCTAGCAGCTATTATCAGCTTGTTGTGTTCAGGCACGTGCCATCTATAAATGTCTACTCCAAGTAGATTGCATTCTTTGACACCAGTTATAGGATCTTTGCTCTAAGCATCCTGAGAGACCACACTCCACAATCCTGCAGAACAGGCTCCACATAGTGAGCTGCAATCACCTCATACAGCTCTTGCTGCTCCTCTCCAATGTCAATTATGATAGCAAGGGATCTGAGATGTGCTCAGCAGCAGTGCTCTGGGAAGCTACCAATTCTTACTCTGGCATTCTGGGAGCTCCCTAGCAATGGGAAAGAGCACTTGCTGTGGCTCTTCCAACTTCTCTCTGTGGCTGTGGACAGCCAGACTCTTGTACCTCAGATGGGTTACTTTGATGTCCAGGTGGCCTCAAACTTGCTCTATCTTCTCTCTCTAGGTGCTCTTCAGCTTCAGCTTCAGCTGCCTCTCCTTTTCCCTCCAGGTAGCTCACTTCATCCCCACATCCTTTGAATTCTGCTTCATATCACACCAAGGCCTTCCACTTTCTCATTTACCTCTGTAGCTGTGAATCTGGCACAACAAGCTATATGTAACTTCTGTATCTGTTTATCAAGATTTGAGTTGGAATCCAAGGTGGTACTAGCTCACTGAGAACATGGGAAGCATCTTAAATACTCCCATGCCATTCACTGCTCATTGAGAAAGATGCAATTGTGTTGTGGTCAGTCTTTCCTTCTCCATTTCTGGCTCAGCAGAATAAAGTGAAGTCACAATGGAGCTACCAGACAGCTGCTATGTCAGAAAGTGACCTAACGAAAGATAATTTTGTGAGGGGATACTTATCAAATGTAGTAGGATGAATGCACATATTTATAGGACACTACTAAGGGCTTCCATCTGACTAGTTATGTTATGTCCAAAATGGCAGACCAATCTTAGGCTCTCGCCTAGATCTTCCTGTTCTGAAGGCCCTGAAGACTCCTACATACAACTCAGACTTAATGACATGGGTAAATAAAACAGTAGGTGAGAGCCGGGCACTGGTGGCCCACGCCTGTAATCCTAGCTACTCAGGAGGCTGAGATCTGAGGATCGCGGTTCAAAGCCAGCCTGGGCAGGAGAGACCATGAGACTCCTATCTCCAATAAATCACCGGAAAACTGGAAGTGGCACTGTAGCTCAAGTGGTAGAGCGCTCTCCTTGAGCTGAAGAGCTGAGGGAGAGCGCCCAGGCCCAGAGTTCAAGCCCCACGACCGACAAAAAAACAAAAACAAAAACAAAAAAAGTAGGTGAGTATGGATTAGTATTCTGAAGGTATGCTAAGTTGTTGTCTTGTCATGACTACCATGAAATCAATGTCCTTTCTCTGACCTTCACCATAGTTCTTTATTTGGCAAAATTGGCAAGTTTCTTAGTGTGCCACTTTCTCCTGTTAGTTCAGTGCACAGGTTAAAACTGAAGAATTAGAAAAATTAGGGCTGAGTCCATTTTACAATTTGCTAATTTGCTAACTGCTGATTCTGCTTATGTAAACTTGCTTATGCTGGCACTGACCCTTCCCTTCCCAAAAATGAGTTAACAAGTTTCAGGGACCAGATGTCGGCCCCAGGACAAGGTCAGTGGTCGTAGATAAAGAACAGACAGTACGTGTTCCTCAGTTCCCATTTAGAAATTCCCCAGACAGGACCTTGAGATAACGACCACCTGGCAAGACCACAAGCTAAGCCAAATGTCAACCAATCATAGGCCTGTAACCATGTAAACCCCCCTTAAACCAACCATGGGCCAGTCATTTTACAAAATTTCCCACGTGGCAAAGTGATTGTTGGCGTATATGATGACCTTTAAATGAACCAATCATGGGATGCTTTGTGTTATGCGTTAATCTTGTGGTTTTTGCCTTTAAAAAAGGGCTTGTAACCACTTCTCGGGGCTCCCTGTCTGCTCGGGACAGAGAGTCCGTTTGTGCAAACGTCAAATAAACTCCTCTTGCTTATTGCATCTCCCGGCCTGGAGTCTGAGTTTCTGGGGCGCCCTCCCGTTGACGAAAGTATCCCAGGAGTCTGGGGTCTTTCAAAAACATTAAGCATGCCAAACCATGGGTTTCCATTGTCCTAGTAGAAGTTTAGCATTCTAGGATCTTCCTTCTAGGTAAGTCTATTCTTGGGCCCTCATATGCATATGCTCACAGAAGTGAATGTCTCACAAACCATGGAACATAGTTGGCCAATGATGATTAGCTCACACAGAGACTCAAGAAGTTTGGGTCTGTAGCCTTTCTGAGAGGCCTTGGACTAGGTACTGTGGGCAACATTGACAGTAATTCCTCAGAGCAATACCACTGGCAGCAAGTGAGCCCTGACTACTACTTAGCCCTTACTAGTTCTCCCTCGGGTATGAACACATGAACAAACCCAGTTTAGCTTATTGCACAGTGTCCTCATCAATGAAATCATTTTGAGCCTAGGAGAAACTCTCCATTTGAAAAGCAGTACACATAAGAAGCAGATGATGGCCCACACTCAAATGCTTCAGGAGAACAGAGTGTAAGGGTGTCTACACAGTTGGGAAATAGGATTCTGAGGGGTAGGAAGGGATGATTTTAGATAGCAAACTTAGAAGTAATTATACGAATTCCTAACCTAACTTTCTTCTGCCCCTCAGATTCAATTCAGGAAGTGGTGGAATGTTTATAATCACAAAATGGAGTTTTTAATCCCAGGCCCAAACTTTAGGTGTTCTTGTTACATCTTCACACCTGCCACTGATGTAAACAGTCAGAAGGGCAAAGGGGAAGGGAGCCCCTGCACAGGAATATAAATGGAGCTTACAAGCCACTGCAATCTCTGACTTTCTATGTTGAAGGTAAGATAAAAGGCAGTTTGAGTTTCTAAGAACTCAGTTTCTAGGCTACATGGCTCCTTCAGAACTTCTTTCCCTCCTCCTGTGTTTTGAGAGCAACAGTTAGTACAGTACTTCTGTCTCTTAGGGGCAATCTTTCTCTTCACACAATGCTTAAAGTAGACAATAGGTGGAAGCTGCCATTAAATAAAAAAAGTATGAAATCAGGCTGGGAAGATGGCTCAGTGGTAGAGCGCTTGCCTTGCATGCATGAGGCCCTGGGTTCAATTACTCAGCACCACATAAGCAAAAAGAAAAAAGCAGGAAGTGGCGCTGTGGCTCAAGTGGTAGAGTACGAGCCTTGAGTTGAAGAGCTGAGGGACAGCGCCCAGGCCCAGAGTTCAGGCCCCAGGACCGGACCGTGCCCTTCCCCAAAAAAGTATGAAATAGCACACAGTGAGTGCTTCCCCTGAATTCCTGGACCTAACAATCTCTCATTTCTGCAAGGCAAGCACTCTACCACTGAGCCACCTTCCCAGCCCCCAATTTCTCATTTCTGAAGAAAAAATGATAATGGGTGAGTACTAACAGCCTCCATTGCATGGTGAGCTTAGAACACTTTTCCCAAGGCAGGTTCTGTCCAGGTATTAGGATGGCTGAGATCTACTGGATCAATGAACTTACAGACAATGCAAGACAGAAAAGTCTAAGAGACTGAGTCTCAAAAGAAGAAACTGGACCAAACTGGAAATGGAGAAATTCAGAGAATGTTTCTCTGAATACAGACAGGGTAAAATTATAACAAAGTTCTAAGTTGTGGCTCATTAGTAGAAACTATCAAGTCAAACCTCATTAAAGCTAAAAATAAAACTTATAAAAATAAAAAAAAACTATTTGGATTTCAGTACTAACATCTATTTTAAGATGTGTGTGTGTGTGTGTGTGTGTGTGTGTGTGTGTGTGTGTGTGTGTGTGTGTGTGTGTGTGTGTGTGTGTGTGGAGTCTGAGATTATGTATGGGACAGCATTGGTTCTTAAAAATCACAATATTGACGCTGTCCTTTAGGTTTCCAATTGAAGTCTGGTGGTGTTCTAGCTCTACCAGTTGAAACACACAATTCTCAATTTCTTCTGATTAACTGCAGATAAACATGTAATGGATATGTCAAGCTGGGTTGGTTTCAGTTGTACTCTGTCGATATTATGTTCACAATGAACTATACCACTGTGGACAGGGACAGGAGGGAAAATCAGAGACAGAGAGCAAAGGAAGGGATGAGATTGTCAAACCAGAAATGAACTCATTACCTAATTTACAAAATTAAAAATCTGGGTTGATGATTCTCTCCTCCAGTTTTTGTAGGTGCCCTTAAGGCCCATCGATGGAGATTTTGAAGGTTAACTTATATGATAATTAATATAGAGCCAGAATCTCTTAAGAAATTTTATGAAAAGCATTTCATCTTAGTACTGGTTTCTCTTTGAGTGGTGATTCTATATGTTGTTGGCAGAGCTAATTTTTTTCCTTCTTGTCTTTAGTACTTGTCAGGTGTTGAAATCCTTCTTAAAGCTTTGCAACAGAAGTCTGCTATATCTTGGCACCCTGCCCCTAACTAAAATGGTAATCAACGTTTGAAATTAATGTACTTGATATGAGTTTTATTTATTTATTTAATTTGTTTTTGGTGGTGAACTCTGGGCCTGGTCGCTGTCCTTCAGCCCTTCAGCTCAAGACTAGTGCTCTACCACTTGAGCCTCAGTACCTCTTCTAGCTTTTCTGCTTAGGTGGTGCTGCAGAATCAAACCCAGGGTCTCGTGCATTCAAGATAAGCTGTCTACCACTGATCCACCTTTTCAGCCCTTAGGAGTGGTATTTTTGTGCACGGATCTATCAAGCAAATCTATTTACCAAATGTGTTTATTTGCCACTATACATATTCAAAATTATGAATTATCTGATTTTTTAATGAATAAAACTGTTATCATTGTTACCAGAAATTGTTTGTCTCCTCATGCTGTAAACATGGAGGAGGCATTTTAAACTAAAACTACAAAATAAATTTTAAGATCTTGGTGTTAACAAATGTGTCCAGGTGTTGTTACATTAAACAGAGAATTCAAAATGGTTTTTCTTCATGAATACAGAGATCAAAGTTCTTATAATACTTTTTTCAAAATGCAAATTAAAGGGAAAATCAGTCAGGAGGTAAAATTTATATTGAATGTAAATTTTTAAAGAGGAAAAGAAGATCCTAGATGGCAGACTAAAGACAAAGCAACATCAGAGACCTATATGCTGAATACTAAATAAGAAGCTTTAATTGAAAAATTCAGCTGGAATGTGAGCATCAGGCAAAGGCAAGCAATCAGAGCCTACCACCAACAAAGAAACACCATAATGTATATCTCAGAAAAAGGAAACAAGTTCAGACCAGGGCTCAACATCCTTATCCTTGATTTCAATGATACACATACACCCCCCTACACACACACAGAAACACTCACTCACACACACACACACACACACACACACACACACACACACACACACACACACACACACAAGAATGTATGCAACAGCTCAACCTACTCACCTCCATTCAACATGAATCAAAGATCTTCCTGTAATATTTGAAACTTTAAAAGTTTCAAGTCTTGTAAATAATTGATAACAGATGCATAAGCAATTATTTTCTGAATAGCATCTGCTATGAAAATGAGAGTTCATGATTGTTATAACTACTTAAACATCTCTGAATCTCAAAAGAATTAAACTAGAGACAATCCGAATTTGGGGACTATATTTCTACCAGCTCTTCTGCAAAGGCTTAATAAGAAGTTATGAAATCTAAACTTAAATACCAAATCAATACAATTAATAATTGTGTAAGTGAAGTGAAAGACACTGATCAGAGACCTATGCTGTCTCCAGTTCTCAGCCAGCTGCACACTGTGGCACCTTTGATTCTGCTGGGCCTGGCCCACAGTTGTATCCCCAGAGCAGTGATCCTGCTGGGGTTGGGGCTGGGAGATTTGTGGAGAGGAGGGGTGGCCACGGGGGAGGCCAAGCTGGGATTGGGGGTGGTGGTGGTAGGGAGAGGATGGGAGGCCCTGGCAGAGGCTGGTGAAGGGAGGAAGGAGGCAGTAGCCCAGTGGCTCAGGAAGCAGCAACTGCAAAGGCAGCTGGGTTCTGGGGAGTGTCTGTGAGGTGCAGAGTTTGGCCCCTGGGGTCTGGTGGCTGGGTGAGGAGAGGAAGGAGTCTCAAATCCCACCTAAACAGACAATGAGAAATGAGACAACCAGTGGCTGAAGAATTACAAGAAGAAAGGCAGGGACTTGGGACTTGTAGGTAAACTCTGGGGGCGGGGAGGACAGCAGTGTTGGACAAGTGGTAGTCATGCCTCTCTGGAGGCTGTGGGCTTGGCCTCACTCTTGCCTTGAAGCAGGCACCGTATAATTCTGCCTGGAATCTTTAATAGCAGCTTAGTTTAACCTTAAAGTCTAATTTATTTGCTTTGTTTTTTTTTTTTTTTTTTTTTTTTTTTTTTTTTTTGCTTACAGTAATAGAAGAATTGGTGGGACAATCTGAAAGGATCTCTGGCTTCTTATTTTCTCATCACCCTGAGGTACAACCTGTGTGCTACCAGCTTAGATGATGGGACTCTGAAATTCTGGAAAGCAGATGCACATCATAAGGCCCCATGGCTTTGGGATTTCTCACATTCTTTTTAAAATGTAATTGTTACTAAGGTGTGTACAGTGATTTCACAATTCATGTAATGTGTACACTTGTCTTGTAGACAATGCCATCCTTTCCTGAGCTTTTTCCCAGTTTCTGTTTTTTTTTTTTGTTGTTGTTGATTGTTTTTGTTTTTGTTCCTGACCTTCAGCTTGAACTCAGGATTGGGTGTTGCCCCTGAGTTTTTTGTAATCAAGGCTACTTTACCTCTGGAGCCCCAGCTCCTTTTATGGCTTTTTGGTTGTTAATTGGAGAGAAGAGTCTCAGAGATTTTCTCACTCCATCTGGTTTTGAACTGAGATCATCAGCCTCCTGAGTAGCTAGTATTCTAGGCCTGAGTCCCCAGTGTCCAGCTACTAAAGTGTTGGTTTCATCCTTCCCTGTTTGTGTTACAACTTTCCTTAACTCTTGGCACTAATACTACATATTGCTTGGCTCAAATCTGAATCGGTGGAACATGCTGTATTTTGAGGAAGGCAGGAATAGGAAACTGTAGGCCATAGGGACATATAAGCTAAACAAATCATTGGGAACATGGCATAAAGACAAATAAGTTTATTGCCAGTTGACTGTGTCATGTCTTTACTGTTAATTCTGCATGGCCTGTGGATGATGTTATACATATCCAAATGGTCATTGGCAGAAATAAGGTTTCTCATCCTGTTCTATAAACAAAACAAAAACCAACCAAAAAATACTACCTATGAGTCCAGCAATTTCCTCTAATTAGAGATCAGTATGCCCTAGTTTATGAAAAAATATCCATTATTCAAGTGCTGCTACTTTTTCTAACCACAAATATAATGAAATATGTAGTTGTCTGTAGAATTGCGTATGAACACCATCATTTTAATTCACAAAAAATTCAGACATTTAAATGTTTATTTATCTATTTTTTGTCAGATGTGGGGCTTGAACTCAGTGCCTGGGCACTGTCTGTGAGACTCTGTGCTCAACATAGTTAGCACTCTACCAATTGAGCCACAGAGACACTTCTGACTTCTGAGTTGTTAATTGGAGGTAAGAGTCTTATGGGTTTTTTTCTTCCTGAGCTGACTTAGAACTGTGATCCTCAGATCTCAGCATCCTGAGTAGCTGGGATTACAGGAATGAGCCACTGGCACCTGGCTTCAATAGTCATTTTTAAAATGATGAAATGCTTGGTGCCTCTGGCTCACATATATAATCCTAGCTATAGTTAGGATTACAGGTATGAGAAACAAACACTAGGTGTGTGTTGTTCATGATGGTTTATATTGGCATGTTTTGATATTGTTTGTTTCTTATACTACATTGCTCTTATTTTTATTTTCACCTAGGTGGGGGTGATAGGTACTAGCCAGTGTTGAACCTTCTTTGGTTGAGATGGAGCCATGTGGAAGTTCTTGCCTATGGCATGAAATTGAAATCCTCCAGCTCTCAGCTCCCAATGAACCTGGGATGATAGATGTATTCCATCACGCAGAGCCAGTGGTTGGGGAGCATTGCAGAAAAAACTACACTGGTCTTGAACTGATGTCCCAAATAGCTAGCTTTACAGGCATATGCCTTCAAAACCTTGTTGTATTCAATTTCACTTTGAAGTAGTGTTTGTACATACTTAGAGAGTACAATGATAACACACTACATGTTTAATATATAGAAGTCAATACAATTAGCAGGTTAATCTCCTAAAACATTGAAGCTAATGTATTTTGGTAACCTCCTGACTGTGCTAGTTATTTTAGAATATACCATAAACATGAATACAATGATGATGTGTACTAGAAGATTGAAAGTTTATAGAGATTGAGACAAGTTAGACTATGTGTAGTAAATATATATTTATCCATTGCTGCTCTGAAGTACATTATCATATATTCACTGTGACAATACCATCATATATTCACCATGACAATAATTTTCTTGCAGTGTAGAATTTTCCATTTCATAATCTGCCATCTTTTATCTTTTTTACATTCTCCTTATAAGTATGAATGCTTTCTTGTTTCTTATAATGTTTTGAAATTATTTTAAGATGGAATTAAAATTCGTTGAGTCTACTGTAATTATCTCATTTTGTTTGGTTTTGTGATGCTAAACATTAAGACCAAGGGTGCCTGAAAGTGATGCCAGCAGACTATATCACTAAATTTTATTCTAATTACCTCTTATTATTGTATTTTGATATAGGGTTTTATTGTTGCTGTTTAATAATATAGAGTGTGGTGAAGGTGGACTGAAACTTGCAACCCCACTGCCTCCAATAACAATGCTTTCTTACTAGGATCTGGAAGCACATAATTATCACTCTAGCTAACAGGAGGTTGAGACCTGAGATTTACTTCAGACAGCCTGAACAGGGAATTTTATGAGTCTCTCCTCTCCAGTTCAGTACAGAAAACTTGCAGTGAAACTGTAGCACAATTGGTAGGGCACTACACGCAAGGGAAAAACACTCGGGATTGTCATATAGCCCCTGAGAACAAGCCCTAAAACACACATATGCACAGACACACATTCACCCACATACACACACACTCTCACACACATGTACACAAACAAAATTGCAGGCAATGTTGTACCTTAAATTCTTATCCAGGGGTTGGACAACAGTCCACTTATTTGTGAAGGTTTTCCTTGATTATTTTGAAGGAGGAGGATAGTTCATGGGACACAGATGACAAGACTTTAGTGAGGAATACTTTATAAATGACTAGCTTATAAAAAGAACAGGAGCACAGCTTTTATCTTTAAATAGTACATTCCTTCAACTATAGTATTTTTAAATAATAATCATTGAATTATGAGAAGACAATGCAGCACCTCTTCCCTTCTCCCCTTCCCCTCTGTCATAAAATATGACAAAATTATCAAAAATAGTCTTTTATCTTACAAGAATGAACACTTGTAAAAATGTCTGACTATATGTGTAATGTTTGTTTTTCAATACTTGTTTGATTTTCCCACCTCTAAGTACTTGCCTTTTTTCCAGATGACAGCACACAGGGGCATCAAGAGCAAACAGATTAGGAAACAAAAACCTTACAATGTCCTAGGAAGTAGATGTCAAAAATAGATGCAAGAAGCACATGACAGGCTGAGAGGGCCATGAGACCCGAAATGATTTGTGCATTATGAAAGAAATAGTGACAAATAAGGCTTGGATCTGACCTAGGAAGGGCTCCTTGAGGCTGAGACCATGCCTGTATCTAGGCTTAGCTGAGGATGTTGGGAATTGACAATGTCCACATGTGGATATAGTGATGTGAGAGGGGAGATTTCAGTCTCCAGTTTGTCTTTGGGATGGTCTTATGTGACCAAACAGCTTAGATCATTGGGCTCTGAGAAATGACACTACCTACCTCACAATGGAATAGAATATAGAACTATGAGAGCCAAGCAACTGTAACTGACATTCAGCTCAAGCCAGCTCACTTGGCCTGTGGTGCAGGAACAAGAAAGATGTTCTTGTGTTGTTTTCAAAGTTCAAGAGACTCAGCTCTCAGGCATGAGAGGTATGAGTGCCTCACTCAATGCTGCAGACTTTGGATCAGTGCCAAATCACGAATCCAATGTCTCAGGCCTTTTTTATAAGAAGAAACCAAGGGAATCATAAGGCAACTCAGGCAAGTATAACTATAACAGGAAACCTATCTAATCTCATCCAGCCCACATTAGAAACTTCTTCTTGTGTGCTTTTATATGTGTATACTGAGAAAATATTTACTGTGTACTTTTCAATCCACTCTATTACAATTACTCAATTTGAAGGGTACTCCCACTTTCACATTTCAAAGATCCATTCTTTTTACCACCTCAGTGTGACAATGAATCAGCCCAAACCCTGAATGTGCCTTATAACATATGGATCCTGGACTCAGGCTTGCTGGAAATGCTGGTAATGGACCTGGTCCCTGACTACCAGAAAGGTGATCCCTTCTATGTTGGAAACTTCCTCTACCACTATAGAGAGTGGGGGACAATGGAGCAGTTGCTGGATATTCTGTTTAAAAAGTGAATGTTCCTAAGCCAGGTGCCAGTGGATCATGCCTGTAATCCTAGCTACTCAGGAGGCTGAGATCTGAGGACCGTAGTTCAAAGCCAGCCGTGACAGGAAAGTCCATGAGACTCTTATGTCCAATAAACCACTAGAAAACCGGAAGTGGCACTGTGGCTCAAGTGGGTGAGTGATAGCCTTTAACTGAAGAGCTAAAGGATATCACCCAAGCCCAGAGTTCAAGCCCCACAACCAACAAAAAAAAGTGAGTGTTCCTCTTTCAAACTCAGGGTTGATGAGACCCCCTGGCAGAGTATTGGTATACTTGGCACCTTTCTGAGACTGTTTCACTGGAGTCTGATCAAGGAGCTTGGCTAGAGACGAAGAAGTACACTCTCTGGCTAATTCCTTAGGACTGGGCTGCCAGAGCATTTCATTTGCCTCAGAAGCTAGTGGAGCCTTAGCAATTTGCTTGCTGAGAGACCAGCATTAAAGGAATGAGCCCGTGGCATCCAACGTCCACCCTCACCTAGAAAATCACTATCTTGGAGGCCTTTGAAGGAATATAGACAGAAGAAAGGATGCAACTGAAACTTGAATTGGGGGCTTGAGTGCTGTCCCATTTGTAACACTCTACCATTTGAGCCCCAGGTCCAGTTCTGGCCTTTGGCTGGTTAATTGAAGATTAGTGTCTTTGGAATTTTACAAACTAGACTGCGTTCAAACTGTGATTAGTAGAATTAGAGGCATGAGTCATTGTGCATTTATTTGGACAGATGCATATAAGCATCCTCACAGAATTTGCATGAAATTGTGTAAACATTTCTCCACTTTTTGTCTGTCATGTTTACATTACCATGTGGGTCTTAGCCAGTCCCATGTGTGTCCTGTTAGTTCAGAAAAGGAGAAGCATAGAGTTAACTTCCTTCTCTCCTTCCATTGGTACAGATCCTACTACCATAATTGGAAAATGAACAAGTGAAGAAGTAAGTGGATGTTGGCACAAAAAGAAGTTCTGTCCTTGAAAACTGGGTATCTTTGAGGTTTCCGAATCAAAGCCAACTTTCTTCTTTGCACACAAGTTGTGATTTTCACCAGGGGGTTGAGTCTTGGCACTTCAGTGCATAGCAGATTACACAGTTGTGGATGTGGTTGTGGTTTGGGACTCTCATGGAAGACAGGGAGGGCTGTGTATAGCAAGTCAGATTCAGTGGGGAAACAACTTTCTCTTCCTATCACAGGGAGAATTTTAGAGAATTATATTTAAGAAATTTCTAGAAGTGATATTTTGAGGACCATCCTGCTTGCAGAAGTCTCTTCCCACTTCCCAACCTGCAAGTCCTGCAGAAAGAAGCTCTAGTACAAGGCTCAGGATGAGGAGGGTGGAATTTCATTTTCCTTGTCACCAAACTGCCCACAGCATCGTTTATTCCATCCTCCTTATGTGGATGGACTTCTACCCTGATGATTTCTATGAACCCAAGAACCATTGCACCCTAAAAGAACTTACACAGTATGTCAAGCTCAACATGCCCTCTTCAGACCTGCTCTTCCACTTACATATTCTTCTGGACCAGCTGGAGGAACACATGACCCATGAGACCAAGAAAAAGAGGAAGAAGTCCTTGTTTCAATGCCTCAGAGCTTGTGAGTAGGAATGGAACCTGGGTCTCTAGAGATGGGCCTGATTGGCCAACAGCCCTTAGTACTCTCCAGCTTGGCAAAATGTCCTTTTATGGATATTCTTTGCCGGTAATATGTTCTCTTTTTGAAAGAACTTGGAAGTATACATTCAGAAATACCCTACCTTCCCATCAGTGTTCAGTCCAAACTCAAGTTCTACAGCTTCCCCCATTAGATCCTCATGGAAGTTTAGTCACACCTTAACTTCTAGAGTCTACTCTAAGAATCTTGTACCTATTTCCATTCTCAGGTTTGCATCAACATAGAGCAGCTCCTGCAGAACTACAGATAAATAACCTTCAGTGATGTAGTCTATGGGGACTGATGGAGATCAGAAGCCATCACTAATCTCCAGAAAGCATGTGAACATAGAGTTTTTTTTTTTAATTTGTAGAAAGGCCCAAGCAGGTTTTGAGTCCTATGGACATCCCACATGTGATGCAGGTGTACCTGCACCAAGGAAGAAGACGATCCAGAATGTCTTCCATTGATGTTCACAATCCAGCTAGATCAGCTCCAAACCAGTCAAAAAGAACACTTCTTGGTGTGCAGGGTAAATGTGTGCTAATGGAAAATGACCACAGTCTATGTTCAGTGAAACCAATAAGTGAGGTCCAAAATCTAGATTCAGTTGAAGAAAAGGAATCTTTCCTCAAAGAATACCCAGACCAATCTGTCCTCCTGCAGGGGATCCAATTTCCAATTGAGAAATTAGAATCTGTCCCTCTCTGGACTCAGGAAGAAAATCCTGTCTTTAATGAGGAAGTAGATCCCTTTGAGGACTCCGAGGCAGAATTTCTGCTGAAGGCAACTTAGAGGCCAATCTAGATTTAGAGATTCCTTTCCCTCTTCCTGGGAAAATCTTTATTTTTCTTTTTGTCCTGATTGTTGTAAAAGGTTCATTCTATTTATTTTTCTAACTTTATTAAAATGTCAATGTTTTTGATATATTCTAAAATTCATGAATCCTAAATATGTTTCTTTTTAAACCTACAATCTGAAACATCGTGCATACATGTTCTGGGGGGGGGAACAGAGATTGACAGGGGGCTGTACAAGACAGCCTACTGCATATAATGGGAACTGTTAAATGTACAGGGAGTGGCAAGGAAGCAGGTCATGACTGCATGGGGTGATAAGGTGGCTACAAAAGGTCTAGGACATAGCAGATCAGATGTCCTAAAAATCTATTCTGTCAATTGTGACAAATGCCACAATACTTATAGTGGTCTGTGGGATGCTCTTCCAACAGTGAGTTTAAATCTGTATACATCTTCATTGTGCTTTGGGTAAATATGGAAGAAAAATTTGACTCCAGTAATATAAAATATTTGACAAATGAAAATATTTGACAAAATATATAGAAAATATGTATACTGGAAAGTAAAAGCCATCATCAATAGAAGAAAGAAAGTTTACATAGATGAAAAAACACAAAATCAGGAAGAAAAGAAACCACAATTAAATTAGTTATATGTTAATATGTGTTATATTCTTTATGTTATATATAGTATATTATATAATATATAAGATTGAATATGATTTTTCAAACTACAAAGGCATTTAAATTTTTAGTCTAGTATTTTTTTCACAAAACATTAATGTAAAATATTATTGGGGATAGTAGGGATATAATTTGATTATAATTATATGAATATATATTTGTGCATTTCTAGATATAACATTGATTAAAAATAGATGAATAATTACATACATATATTTGTATATATCTGTCTAGGAAGTGAATATAATGAAACTGACTACAGTATGTATATAAAAGCAGCTATGAGTTGAGGCCATGAGACTCAATCCTGTAATCCCAATGATATGGGAAGCTGGGTTCTGAGTTTTAATCTCTCTTACCCCCTTGGCCTTAGATTTTCTGAGGAGGCCTGGGCCTTTCAGTGTAACAAAGAGACACATATGCAGTGGGATCACACTCCCTGACCCCAGAGGAAAGTCAGTAGAAATCAGGACAAGCCTCTTATGTTATGACAGTCTATTCAGTTCCTGTACCAAGATGGCCATCTGTAGAACATAAGATGGAAAGTTGGCATTCCCTCCAAAAGGGTCTAAAAAGAGCCTTCTGAACTATAGTATCTGACAATACTGAATTAAACCTTATTTCCCTTCCCAAGCTGCAAACACATAGAAATATAGCAAGGGCTCAAGAGAGATGGGCAAAGATTTACAAATACATAAATTTACTCTGTTTTAGTAATTCAATGAAAATCATCAAAGGCATGTCTTTAATTTTTCTTTTTTCTTTTTAAAAGGAAATGGAAACATACTCTGAGTGTATCAGGAACTGGGTGACAGTTTGGTTGCTGAATTGTTGAATGCACTCCTGAGCAAAGGAGACACATATATTGGGGAAATTGTGTGGGGTTGGGTGTCCTCACACAGCTTTACAAAACAATAGCCATAACTTCTATGATGTCACAGTCACCTTTGCCATAGCAGCAAATAAGTGTCAAACACTGATTTTTCCCTGAAGTAGACTCAACACCACCAAATGGCACAAAGAATAAGAGGGAATGATTACTAGCCACCAGACTTCAGCTTGAGAAGCTGTCCTGACCAGAAGCTAGGATAAATTGAGCTGGAGAAGGCTAATCTCCATGTAAGGCTCCTGAGCACTAAGGACTAGGCACTATTACAGGTATTGGAGAAACAGAAGTGAATATGGCTCTCTCCTCACCAATTTCATGCTGAAAAGAAAACCAGAAATCATAATGATACTTTCTGTAAATCAGAGACACGAAATTGGTGGTTTTGTGGCAACAACTTCACATTGGGGATGGGGAGAGACATCCCTAAAGAGGAGATAGTTGATATGAGAGCCATCATCCAGGCAATTATCTAGGAGCAAGTTTTCTTTCTTTATTTCTTTTTTTGGGTCCGGTCGTGGGGCCTGAACTCTGGGCCTGGGCGCTGTCCCTCAGCTCTTCAGCTCAAGGCTCTACCACTTGAGCCACAGCGCCACTTCCAGCTTTTTTCTTTTTGCTCATGTGGTGCTGAGGAATTGAACCCAGGGCCTCATGCATGCAAGGCAAGTGCTCTACCACTGAGCCACCTTCCCAGCCCTAGGAGCAGGTTTTCCAGGCAGTAAGAACAGTAAGTACATCCCCCATTGATGGAAATGGACCTGACTTGCTTCAGAAAAGGAAAACAGCACTGACATGCTTGCTTGTGAAATAAGAATGGAAGGGTACAATGAAGAAAAGAAAAATCAGAAATGAAGATAGAAATAAATTAGATATATATTGGATGCTGCAGGTTACAAGAAGAAAAGTTATGATTTTAGTTTAAATCTGACGTGACCCACTGGAACCAAAGTAGTCAAACATATGGGTCTCTGGTGTCTCATAACTGGAATCCTAGTTACTCAGGAGGCTGATATCTGAGATTCAGGTTTGAAGCAAGCCCAAAGGAAATTTGGTAAGACTGATCTCCAATTAAACACCAAAAATATGGACATGAAGCTGTGATTCAGCTGGTAGACCACTAGCCTTGAGGAAAAAACTAAGGGACAGCACTCAGGCCCCAGGTCCAAATCCAAGGACTTCGCAAAACAAAGAAGCCAACAAATAAATTTTGGTGCTGTCATTCATCATTTAGCATTCTAGTTCAATATATTTGGTATTAGCCTTGGAATTATATCCTTAGCAAATGCTCTCCCGGATATTTTGCTTCATTACCAGTTTTCAAAGTCCTGGCATCACCACTGTCTCCTCCCAGTTAACATAGCAGTGTACCACTAGAAATTTGAAGATTTATTTTATTAATCACAAGAATTCTTATCATCTATCCACATACATGAAATGAATAGTAGCCACATTCCACTACTCTGAATATTTTTAATCCCCCTTTGAGTTAATTACCATTAAGGCTTAAAAACTCTAGAGTGGTTATCAAATTAATTCAACAGTCATCATTCTTCCACCCAATCTTGTAACATAAGTTTATAAAACTAGAGAGTATATGAAAGTGTACACATGATACCTTCTAACTATAATACTCTCAAGAAGTAGGGTTTTACAGAAACATCCTGATTGCATTGCCAAAGCAAAGGATAAGAGATTTAATTAAGCTACCTAACATCTCAGAAGGAAAATGCTATTGGCTTTAGAACAAATTCATTAGCCTGGAACTGAGGAAATTAGTTTCAGAAATGCCAGAGGCAAAGGGTATTATTCAAATCACCTTATCATGAGGCACAAGCAGCCTGTCTAGATCAAACTTATAGGAAAAAAAGGGATGAATGAAAAGCAATTAATGCTTCTAAAACAAGCCAGTTGGTGGTGGTTCATGCTTTTTATCCTAGATACTTAGAAATCTAAAATGAAAGGATCTCAATTCAAAGACTGGCCAGGAAGAAAACCTTCCTCTCTGCAACCAGCAGACAGGAAGCATCAGCTCTGGGCCTGAAGCCCAGCAGGATGGCCTCTGCCCACAGACATCCAGACACACAAGACCACCCGCATCTAAAATATTATCAAATACATTCAAATAGTATCTTCTGTTTGGGAGATAACATTTAAAAGATGCATCAAAAACATTTCACTGAGTTCCAGTTAAAAAAGGAAGAGTGAAAGTGGAAATATGTACTCACTCACTGAAAGCTAAGTCACTGACTAGAATGATGTTAATAGGGCTAGAGGCCTATTTGGTAACTTATTCATTCAACCATCTTTCCTCACAACTTGTCAGTCACCCTGAATAGTGAGATTTTTGGTTTTTTGTTTTTATTTTTTGTGCACATATTGTACAGAGGGGTTACAATTACATGGGCAAGATAATGAGTACATTTCTTATCAAGCATTGCAGCCTCCTCCTTTGTTTACCCTTCATATGACTTCCCAGTCTCCCCTTGCTCCCCCAATCCCCCCCCCCCCGCACCAAAGTTGTAAAGTTCGTTTTCGACATGACAACTTGTACTTTTCATTGTAGCAACAGGTCCACCTGTATTCTTTTTTTTTTTTTTTGTCGGTCGTGGGGCTTGAACTCTGGGCCTGGGCGCTGTCCCTCAGCTCTTCAGCTCAAGGTGAGTGCTCTACCACTTGAGCTACAGCGCCACTTCTGGTTTTCTGGTGGTTTATTGGAAGTGGTTTTCTGGTGGTTTATTGGAGATAGGAGTCTCACTGTCTCTCCTGCCCGGGCTGGCTTTGAACCGCGATCCTCAGATCTCAGCCTCCTGAGTAGCTAGGATTACAGGCGTGAGCCACCAGCGCCCGGCTCCACCTGTATTCTTAAACGACTTGTTTTTCCCCATCTCCTCCACAAATTATACCGACATCAAATATAGTGAAAGCAGGGGTTAAACTGAGATTTTTGAATGAAATGTGTGTGAGCATGTAGCTTGTGAAAGTAGTAATGAAAAGCTAGGCACTGGAAGCTCAGGCCTGTAAAACTAGCTACTCAGAACGCTGAGATATGAGGAACTCAGTTCAAAGACAACTGAGCAAAAAAGACTCTTACCTCCTGTAAGATTAAATTAAAAGAAAGCTGAGCTGTGCTTCAACTGGTAGAGTGCTAGCATCACATACAAAAGCTAAGGGACAGTATTTAGGTCCTGAATTCACGCCCCATACTCAGAGCTCTCATACACAAAATAAGCATGTCAACACCACAGTATATGCATATGTTAGCAAGAGATGTAGATGAATGGGATGATGACATCATTTACCTCACCTTTAGTCTCAAGCATTCTGTGTAGCATAGCTCAGTGTGTGAAAAGCCCTAGTGTGTGAAAAGTCCTGTATATGCCTTTATCTGATTGGGAGAAGGGAAGGGAAATAACAAAATGCTGAAAGAAGTACAAAAGGTGACCCATTGCAACAATGATACTCACAGTACACTATGGCAGAAATTAACTTTACAATGTAAGGGGGGGAGTGGAGGGAAGGGACAGAGGGTGAAAAACACTGGAGTAGGTACCAATGTTCAATGAGAAGTGTTACTTAATCATGTAAATGTAACCCCTCTGTACAGCATCTTTATAATAAAATTGATTTTTAGAAATATAAAAATTAAAAAAGGTTTTTTCATAAAAATCTCAAGCTGATACTAACAGAACTTCTGAGTTCATGTCAAAGTGTTTTTTTAGGAATTTCAAGAAGCTAGTACTAAGTACATATAACCACAATTAAGTGATAATGAGAAAAGTAGTGCTTTTTATTGTATTATATAAATAAAGAAAAAATTTTTTTCATTTCTGTTTACATGGAATTCATGTTTGTGATCTGCATTGTTCCCAAGTCAGACTAATCTCTTGTCCTTAGCTTTCTTTGGTATGTATAGCCTGGACATGTAGTCTGAGGTAGAAGAATTATTCTTTGTTCAACTTGGAGGTCTAGCATAAAAGCCTTCCTCCCTGGGCAGGAGGAGGAGGAGGAGGAGGAGGAGGAGGAAGTTAATAAAACCAAACCAGTGAGAGAGAAAAATTGAGAGAGCAAGGGAAGGAGTGACATTTCAAAAAAGAAATGTATCCTGACCTGACTTATATGACTGTAACCTCTGTGTAACTCACCTTGATAATAATAATACAAAAGAAAAAACAGAAATATAGTGCTGGAGGCATAACCCAAATGGAAGATCAGACTAATATGTATGTGATACCAAGTTCAAACCCCATCATCAATTTCCCCTTCAAAAAATGGCTCTTCTCATCATTTGTGCTTTCCCTAGCTTATGAAAGGGGGTGCAAACAGTTAAAGAGAGAGAAAGGTAATCTGTCAGGAACAGAACTGTACTTGCAATGAGCAGTACTTGCTAGAACACATGTTGACTAGAACACATGATGACTCTATGTTTTCTGAAATAAACAGACCTAGTTGGGCTTGAATACAGGCTCCACTGTATACTAGCTGGGGACTCAAAATTAACTAAACTCTCTGGATCTCAAATTCTTCACAGGTAAAGTGAGCATAACAATACTTATATCACGGGATTATGAGATCTGGATGTCATCAAACATGGAGTGGGTTTTATTTTAGGTGTGTGTTCAACACTCAAACACTGCTGGAAGGAGTATAAACTGGCATGATGTTTACTATATTACTTAACAGTAATACAACAACTACTACAGACTCACTCCTGTAATCTTACTTACAAAAGGTTCTAAGCCTGGACAGGAAACTGGAGCAGACTCATCTCCAATGAGCTCTAAAAAAGCTTGAGGTGGAGTTTGGTTCAAGTGGTAGAGTGCTAGACTTAGCATAAACCTCAGGAACAGTGCCCAGACCCTTAGTTCAAGCCCTAGGACCAACACAAGCACACACACACACACACACACACACACACACACACACACACACACACACACACACACATACACACACACTAAATTTTGTATGTTCCTATCATCCCACTTAATAATACTTTCCCTCTTCCAAGTTCACCAGTTGTTGTTGTTGTTGTTTTTTTTTTTAAAAGGGACTTGCTGTGTAGCTCAGACTGCTCTTAAACTTAAAATCCTCCTGGGTGCTGGGATTACAGGCATGCCTACCATAATTGGCTTCACTCAGTAACTTTATTTATTATATTTTCTGCAAGAAATCCATTCATACTTATGAAGATATATGGCTTAAAGCTGTTCACAGTAATATTCTACTGGACAAAATGTAAACAATATAGCTGGACATGGTAATATGCAACCACATGGTAATGCCAGCCAATACTCAGGAGAATAAGGAGTTGAGGAAAGCTTGGTCTACACTGCAGAACCTGGTCTCCAAGTGAAAGAAATTCTAAAAATATTAATCTACTATGAAGTACACAATATGTTAAATTTATGTAATGGAACAAATAGATCATTGTTAATGGAAATAAAATCTTGGCAGAAATTATAAATACATACATATGTATATATATTTAAATTTGGAGAAATAAAATTTCAAGTGGTATTATCTGAATCTTTCAGTCTACTTGTCACCTACCTATTTACCAACACATTGATTTCTGTTTAGTCTTCACAAAACACTGTTCTCTCACATTAGTACAAAAAAATTGCAAAACAAAAAATACATTATCATAAATACAAATGTAGTTTAATCCCTACTATAAGAATTTGGAGAAAACTTGCATTCAGTTAATGGCATTGAATATTGTTCAAGAAGGGGAGTCTAGGAGAATGTTGACTCTGTGTGTGTGTGTGTGTGTGTGTGTGTGTGTGTGTGTGTGTGTGTGTGTGTGTGTGTGTGTGTGTGTGTGTGTGTGTGTTCCATGAGTAAATAATGGAGTTAGAAGTCGACCTATTATTCTTGCTTAGTCTTTTTGCTCAAAGCTGACACTACCACTTGAGCCACATCTCCACTTCTCGATTTTGGTTTCTTAATTGGAGAAATATCTCAGATTTTTCTGCATGGGATGATTTAAACCTGAATCCTCACTTTTTGACCTCTAAAGTAGCTAGGTTTTTAAAACATGAGCCACTGGTGGATAGCAACTACATTAACATTTTTGCATGTTTGATGAACT
Organism: Dipodomys merriami; assembly: GCF_024711535.1. Lineage (NCBI taxonomy): Eukaryota > Metazoa > Chordata > Mammalia > Rodentia > Heteromyidae > Dipodomys > Dipodomys merriami. Next base: position 237,235 of record NW_027206426.1, on the reverse strand, counting down.
TTAAAGTAAAACATATATGTTACTTTTGAGAATGGCAGGAAAGAGTAATAAATGTCTAACAGAATTTAAAACATACAAAGCTGAGAATGGCAACTAGCTGAGAATAGGATGGAATAAATCAAAATTTCCTATAACAGTTTTCAGTCTGTGCACAGAAATGATTGCATTGTTGGAGGCCAAGGCCATCAGATAGCTGAGCTCCAGCTGGCTGCTATGCTCATGAGGCCAGCTAGTGCTATTCACAAGAATGTGATGTTGTTGGATGGCAAGGATCAGCTTCAAGTTCGGAACCTGGAATGTTTCTATTAATCTAGAAGGGGAAATATACCAGGACCCAATGACTGGGTATGTGGTTAGTGGTAGAATGCTGGCCTAGCATGCATGATACACTTGATTTGATTCCTCAGTATGATGTAAGCAGAAAAACTGGAAGTGGTGCTGTGGCTCAATTGGTAGTGTGCTAGCCTAGAGCAAGAGAAGTTTAGAGAGAGTGCCCAGGCCCTGATTTCAAGCCCCCAGTGCTGGCAAAATTAAAAACAAAAACAAACCAACCAAGCACAAAATGCTGTTTGTTGAAATAAATATGTTGAAGAATTCTTTATGTTCACTAGAAAATTGTGCTGTTGGGCATTCATAATGAACTTTGTTATGAAAAATTAAAGTAAATTAATGAAATATTATCTGGCATTGTTCAGGGCATAGTGAGATCTAAAAATGATTGCTGCCTATGGTTACTTGACATAACAACATTAGAGATACACTTGCCAGATTGTGATTTTTTTTTCAGTATACAATTGTGGGATTTTTTTCTTTTTCAAAATAACTTTACTGCCGGGTGCCAGTGGCTCACACCTGTAATCCTAGCTACTAAGGAGGCTGAGAATTGAGGTTCTCTGTTCAAAGCCAGTCCAGGCAGGAAAGTCTGTGAGACCCTTATCTCCAACTAAAGGTTCAGAAAATGTGAAGTGGCACTGTTGCTCAAGTAGTAGAGTGCTAGCCTTGAGCTGCAGAGCTTAGGGACAATGCCCAGACCCAGAGTTCAAGCCCTACAGCCATCAAAAAATAATAATAGTAATAATATTAATTTTATTGTTACTATTAAGGTTTTATATATAAAGGCTACCATTTCATATGTTTGTTTCTTTGATAAAAGAAACGCATATCCATCTTCATTGCCAACAGTTGCTATATATTTATTCAAATACACACATACACACATACAAACACGTGTAGTATAAAGACCCAGGCAGTCTGCAAGGAAATATTTTAATAGGAATTCCATAAAATATTGTCTGCTGAAATCTGACTTGAATTTATAGTAATATCTAGCTGCTTCCACCCCTGGACAAGTCATCATCATTGGTGAAGATGTTGCCATTTGAATTTAGAATGCCCCAGAAAGACCTGTGTTAAAGAAAAATGATTTACCATTTCCTGAGAATACCTGAATATTTCCTCTGGAGATTAAGTTCTTCAGAGTGAAACCCATGAGAACATAGACTCTCATCTTCTTTTATCTTTAATCATTCTAAGTCAAAAACTTTTCTCTTTGACATACTCTCCACTTTCACATTGTCTTGTCACAGGCCACTAAAGCAATAAAACCAACTGAACATACCCTGAAATCTTCGAACTTGTAAATCTGAGTAAGCTGCTTAATAAATGGACAATATCATTATTATGGTAGGTTATTAAGCTAACACAGAAGTCTAGTCTATCTAACAATGTAGAATATATTAAAATGTGCTTCATATTGTATTTTGTGTTTTTGTTTCTGTTAGTCCTAGGGCTTAAACTCAGGACCTGGATGGTGCTTTTGTGTTCTAGGCCAGAGCTTGACATACAATCTGAACTGAACTCCATTTCCCCTGGTGGTTAATTGGAGATGAGAATCTAATGAAGTTTCCTACTTAGGCTGGCTTTGAACTGTGATCTTCGGATCTCAATCTCTTAACTAGCTAAGATTACATCCTTGAACTACCAGTGCCTAACCATGTTGCATATTTTGTGTAATTCCAATTTCCAGCATTGTGTAGATGCTCTTACTACAATATATTTAAAAAAGTAACCCTGTTTCCATTGTATTTGATGATGGTATAATTTGTGTGTGGGGGGGGAAGGGAACAAACAAATTGTTTAAATAGGGATACAGATGGACCTATTGCAACAGTGAGATGTACAAGACGTTATGTAGAAAAATGAACTTTACAACTTTGGCACAGGAGTGGGGAGCGGGGTAGGGGAGATAGGTAGGGATGGTAAGGGGAAACAAAGGAGGAGGCAACAATGCTTGATAAGAAATATACTCATTACCTTGCCCATGTAATTGTAACCCCTCTTTATGGTATTTTCACAGTAAAAAAAACCTTAAAACATGGATATTTGTAAAGTTTATAATAAAGAATGTTCAGCCTTTACAAAATGTATGCAAAATCTATGCTAAACTATTGATATTTACTGTACCTTTCCTGCAATCAGTTTGATATAGTTTAATATTTGTCATGCCAAGTTTTTCTATATTCTACTGGAGATTTACTTTTTCATGTATGTATATATATGTATATGTACATGTATCTACCTACCTACCTATCTATCTATCTATCTATCTATCTATCTATCTATCTATCTATCTATCTACCTATCTATCTACATATCTATCTATCTATATCTATATATTCTGTATTCTCTCTATATATATATATATTCCAATGTGGATAAATAGACTTGAAACTTTGCTTTGTTATTCTGTTCGGAAGCTGAAACTGGTCAGCTCATTCTGTGACAATATCTGTGCTCATTCTCATCATTCCTTTATTTACCACACAATCTGCCTTCTAAAACCAGCTTCATTTCCTAGGTAAGGTTACCAATCAGTCCAACCAATATACACCCAGAGGCTTTTAATAAAGCAAGCTTTAAGGAAGGAAGATAACATGAAGTGACAACTACAGAATTTCTACAGAGACCTGACATCGTTCACATTTCTGCCTTCCTTCTCTTCTCATACTTCAGAAAGCATTGACTAACCCTGTAAATATACTGCATTTATCACTTAAGGATCAGTGTTTTTTTTTTCCAACCCGAAACCTTCTTTTCCATGATTTTTAACATAAACTTTTAGGACTTTTTTTGATTCTGATAGGATTCCATTGAAAACGAAGCCAAGTATATCAAGAAAGCCAATGTTTTCAACTCAGAGTACTAAACAAAAGAGGGAGAAAATGAAGGTTAGCTATATATGTTAAGCACAAATATAGGCAATATCAAGATATTTTGAAATTGTATATTTTTACTGGATAAAGTGGCTCAAACCTGTAATATTATCTGCCTGGAAAACATAGATTAGAGAATTCCAGTTCCAGGCAAGCACAGACAAAAAAAGTTTCAGAAACTCTAACCATTTGCTGGGTGCAATGTGTTTTGCTTGTTCAAGCAGGCCCAGGCATAGTGATACTACCTCAAAATAAGCAATCAAATTACATTCTGCAGTTATGGCAGTAGTAGAGATGCTGTTTCACAAGTATAGAGTTTTGGGTTCAATCTTCCAGCACTGCTAGGCATTTAAGTGTGTGACCGGGCAAGAATTTGGCATGTCTAAGGTCAAGATTTCACACTCTTTTTACAAGCTCTAATAAAACCTTTACCTCTTTTGGTATTTTTAAAAAAATATACCATAACTTCCATGCCCAAACCAAATAATTTCCTATCAGAGCTTTTCTCCTATCCGTTAACGAATATGTTATGTGTTGGATACTGTCCCAATGAAATCACACTAAAGATAAAAAATCCATTGCCTTAGAAAGTGACTGCATTTGGAAACAGAATCTCAAAGGTAGCATTTAAGTTGAAGTCTCCTCCAAGAAAAGCAGAAGGCCTTGAATATTCCAAGGAAAGAGGACTCTGAAGAAGCCAACTCTGATCTTGGAGTTTTAGTTCCACCAACTCAGAGGCAATGTATTTACAGTGTTAATGCTACCCAATCTGTGGTAGTGTGTTATTACAATTAATAACAAATGTGGAATCTATAAGACATGAAAAGTCATTGACTCTTGGGGTCCATGACTCATCTCTACAATGTTAGTGATTAAGAAGGATGAGACATGGGGGATAATGCTTTTCAGGCTAGTAGGAAAATTCATGAATACTATCTCCAATTAACTATAAAAATTTCTGGGCTGGAGACATGGTTCAAATGGTAGACTGATTATTGTTAACAAACAGAGAACATGAGGTATGTTCAAGCCCAAATTGGGAGAAAGAAAAAGTCCTTAGAATACTATGAGAAACAGAGCTATGAATAGGAAAGCAGAAACAAAAGAAATAAACATTGATACAGACAGACCTTCCCAATGTCAAATATGGCACAAACTCTAATATTTAGGGTTTTCCTTCCTATACAGTAGAAATAAATGGTAGTTTGATTTGACAAAACTAAAGTGTAAAACTGTATGCAATAAACAATCACATTACTTTTATGTTTCCATAATTTAAATTTCCTACAAATTTATAGAATAGTGTAGCTTTGGAAAATCAATAAATGTTGCATTTTCATATAGGATTACATATCCTTTTAAGTGTTGTCTAAAACTGATCTACACTGAAATAATTGCCATTGTACCTTTCTCAAGATTCCAAATGTTTATATTTTCTACTGACCTTCCACAAAAATCATACCCCAAACATAACTTTTTAGTTTGTTCATGCAATCATAGAAACATAAACATATGGCCCAAAATGTTAATTACTTTTATCTGCTGTCATTAATGTAGTATAACTAATACAATTAAGTATATACCTTGAGAGAAATAAGATTCTTCCTTCTAAATACAGATTTGCAGGCATACACGTGCCCACGCGCACACACACACACACACACACACACGTGCACGCACGCACACACACACACACACACACACACACACATACACACATATTTACCATTCTGACTCAGGTTAGGTTCCTGACATTGAGTATCAGACAATGATCTAATAATCAAACTTTCCTGCCCAGATATAAAATACATTCATAATTCCACACATACAAAAATACCAGATCATTCAAAATAATGAGAATATTTAAAAGAACCATCCAGCTCCTGAGCCATTTACTCCCTGATTTCATTCATTCATGATGATTCATTTTTCATATAATAATTAAAAATCTTTCTGAGTCTCTGATTAGCAGACAAAAATATGCTATCATATAATAGAAAATGTAGGTAAAATTACTTGTCCCTAGGTAATCTTTAATATATCTTATCAAAGACTTCTGTTTTCTTCTTGCAGAGTCTGTTTCCGGCATTTTGCCATCATGTCTAATATTAAATTACAAAGGACATGCCATATTCCTTAATTCATTTTTCCTAAAGGTTACGCTATGGAGTTGAATCTGATTTGTTTGCATATTCTAAATTAAATATTCTCAACAACTTGAATTATTGGTGGTGTTACTCCTAAGCCATTTGAAACATCAAAAAGAACTGGAAATTCACTTGGCAATGATTTGTGACTGGCAGTAATGGTTGTGGGGGGATGAAGGACTTGAATTATCTAGAGTACCTTAAAAATGGTACTGTTCTTTAAAGGGATGATCGTTTAGTAAGCTTTTAAAGTGTGGTTTTCTTATTTCATCTAACAAGATAAAAGTATGCTTTTCATCACATTCTTGCCTGCAAAGCAGTAGAATTATTTCCTTTGTACAGTTTATGCCCAGCTGCTACTGTAGTGAAACCCACAAACAACTGCACAGCTGTGTTAGCTGCTCTAGATTTTGAAAATTTCTTCCAGTAGTCCTTGTAATTTGAGCCCAGATTCATGTGATAGCACATAATCCACAATTACAAAGCACCACAGTATACAAAGACCACGTGCAAAATGAGGTTCAATTTTTTTCTTTGTTGTTTCCTTTTTGTCTTATTGTCTTTTAAGGAGCTAGGGGCTGTTTATTTCTCATTATTGTTGATGTGACCTAAATAAATTTACCACATTATTCAAATAAAATAAATAGATATAAAAAGACATATTTAGTCACAAAATAAAGCTAAACATTTGAGTGACTTTTTAAATTCTAGTCCTGTTCTCAGTTATCTTCAAATAACATTGAGATGAGTCAAGCATATGTGTAAATCGACATATATCAAGCACACAGAACTGTGGAATCTTTGCGCTTTGATTTCTATATCAACTTCACCTAGAAAAGAAAATTATCACTTGCTTCATGTCTTAAGTAATCTACTTAAAACAAGTTTTATTAGTCTTTTTCTCTTAAAATAAAATTTTTTTGCCAGTCCTGGGTTTCTAAAATTATTTATTATTTATTTTTTAATTGTGAAAATACCGTACAGAGGGGTTACAATTACATGGATAAGGTAATGAGTACATTTCTTATCAAGCATTTTTGCCTTCTCCTTTATTTCCCCTTCCCATCCCTTTCCATCTCCCCATTGGTATAAGTTCTGGAGGGGAAGGGAAAAAAAAACACATTGTTTTAATAGCATATAGGTGGACCCATTGCAACAATGAGATGTACAAGATGTTATGTCCAAAAACCAACTTTACAAGTTTTATTACTTTTATCAATAGATCTCATAATCTACGGAATTGAGGCATTGCATAAGTATTTGATTTCTGCGGCGCGCGCCTTCTCGACCAGCGAGGAAGAACGAACACCACACCAGGAGTCTTCTCAGATCACGCTTTATTGGAGAGCCTTTTAGTTGATGGGAGAGCTTGAGCACGAGAGAGCGTGCACCCGAAACATGGCCGCTTATATAGGGAATAGGAACACGGGTCTTTCTATCATTGGTCGTCTGCCTTTCACCGTCACCAGGTGCCACGGGATTGGCTGGGGACTCTAAGTGGCTCGCGCATGCGCAAAGCCCAGGACCCACCGTCCCGCCAAGCACCGCCTGAAATGGAGTGGTTACCTCAAAGCTGCAAGGGAGTGGGCGCCATCTTGTAATGGCGTTTACCCTGGCTCCCTACAGTTCCCCCTTTTTTGTTTTTTTGGCAACAGGTAAGAGTAGAGGTTGGGCCTCTGTCTAAAACATTAGGACCTTGCACTGGCCTTCGCCTGAGGGGCGCCTTCCCCAGTGATGACCAGGCCCGTCCGATGCCTTTTTTGCAGAGGTGGGATCTTGGGCATCAACCCACTTGCAACCCAGCATGCTCTTCTTGAGGAGATGGTACCCTCAAGTGCAGTGCACTTGCCTCGCACCCTGTCCCAAATTGCAAATTGCATACCTGTCCCGGTGCAATGGGATCCCCTAATCCCTCGGGGTGCTAAGGCTATGCAAGATGGTAAGGCTTAATTGCCTCTCAGGGCCGACAGCCAGATCTGGGGTGAGAATCCACTCTCCAAAGCGGCTAATGCTTTCAAGATAACAACCTTGTCCCTTCTGGTTTGGGCTCGAAGGCGACAGACCAACCATAGGCAGACCACGCATCCTCCCACGCAGCAGGCTAAAAACATTCCGACTCCCACCCACTCTTTGAAAAAGGACACCGCAGAGGCAATCCAGTCAGTAAATTGTAACAGCCCACAGCATCATTGGTTTAGCTATCACAGGGATTGCTATTAGCACTGTTGCTAACAGCAGGAAGATCAGCTGCATCAGGAGACGAGTGGATGGCATCTTCAAGAGGGGGTTCTGCTGCAGTCTCCACTGGCCTGGTCAGTCTCGTTGGCACCCAGTGAGGTACTTCTTGACTCTGTGGAAAAACACAAACAGCTCCCCTGGATCTCATTATTACCGGATCCGGTCCATACCATTTATTATTAATAACATCCTTCCACATAACCATGTCTTTAGTATCCATGGGGTCTCTTGTCATATGCCGATCTGCAGCAGACTGATCATTGTCATTTAGAATTAAAAAATTAAGGGTAAAGAGCGCAAGAGAAAGTCTTTCCCTGGGGGACGCTGACTCAGCAATTTCCCCTTTTTGTTTTTGAAGCATTTCTTTTATGCTTCTATTAGCTCTTTCCACTATACCTTGTCCTTGAGGATTGTAGGGCAATCCGGTGGTGTGGGCAACCTGCATTTGTGCGCAAAAGCCGCGAAAACCATGGGAAGTATAAGCAGGGCCATTATCCGTCTTGAGTCTAAGGGGCTTTCCCCAAGCTGCCCAAGCTTCTAAGCAGTGTATTTTGACGTGAGACACCTTTTCTCCTGCCAGAGGTGTGGCATGAATGACACCAGAAAAGGTGTCCACAGACACATGTAAATATTTTAACTTACCAAATTCTGTCAGATGAGTAACATCCATTTTCCATAGGGCGTTTGGTCTCAACCCCCTGGGGTTTACCCCCACATGGGGAGGATGAAGAAAGGTAACACAGGATTTACAGGCTTTAACAATATCTCTTGCCACATGCCTGGACAAATTATATCTTTTCCTAAGGGTATTAGCAGGTACATGATACAACCTATGAAAGTCTTTTGCCAATTCTACAGGATCAGCAGCGACCAGAGCCACAGCCCGAGTTGCCTGGTCCACCAAATCATTACACCTTGCCATCGGGCCCGGCAACATAGAGTGGGCGCGAATATGTCCAATATAAAAAGAGTGTTTTCTGTTTAAGATAAGGGATTGAATCTGTAACAAAACATTAGAAATTGTACTGGCCTGCTTAATTGAAGCAGCAACTTCAAGAGAAGCAACGGCATTTACAACATATAATGAATCAGAAAATAAATTAAAAGGTTGATCAAATCTTTTAAAAACTTCAAGCACAATTAAACATTCAACAGCCTGTGGGGCATTCGGCCAAAAATTAAAGACTACCGGCTGTTTGTGTCCTTGAACAAAAAGGGCACCTTGTCCAGATTTTGATCCATCCGTAAAGATGGTCAGAGCATCAACCAAGGGCTCCTTTGAAGTGACAACAGGAAAATACACTAAATTTTTGTTAACTATGGCAAGCAGAGGATGCTTAGGATAATGGTTATCAATTACATTTGGAAATGAGCAAACAAGAATTGCCCACATATCCACTGTGGCTGCTAAAATTTCAACTTGCTCACGGGTGTATGGAATAATTAATTTATCTGGAATTTTTGCAAAGTGCATCAAACAATACTTTATACCCAAAATTGCCTGTTTAGCCACTAATTCAGGAAAATATTGAACAGTTTTTGCTCCCACAGAATTGCCGTGGAGCCACCATAAGGGGCCGTTTTGCCAAAGAACCCCCGTGGGATAATTTTTTGTTTTTAATATACATAAATCGATAGGTAATTTTAAATCAACCCGTGAAAGTTGAGCCCTAGACAAAGCTGCCTCAACCTTTTGTAGGGAATTTAGTGCTAAAGGTGTCAGGGATCTAGAGGAGGTGACTTCAGGGTCGCCCTCCAAAATGGCAAATAAAGGTAACAACTCTGACCGAGGGAGATTAAGAAACCCCCTTATCCAATTAATATCTCCTGCAAATTGCTGAAAATCATTAAGTGTTTTGAGATGACCAGTTCGAATGGAAAGTTTTTGTGGTTTAATCTCAGTAGGAGAAACTATGGTTCCCAGAAATTGAACAACACTAGTCTGTTGCACCTTCTCAGGGGCAATAATCAGTCCTTTATCAGCTAAGGTCTCCGTTACCTGCCCAAACACTTTATGAAGAGTCTCTACGGAGGGAGCAGCCAACAAGATATCATCCATATAATGGACAATCCGTACTTTTGGAAATTTTTTCCTGACAGGGGCTAATGCAGCCCCTACGAACAATTGACAAATTGTTGGGCTATTAGCAATCCCTTGGGGGAGAACTTTCCACTGATAGCGAGCATCCGGGGTTTCATGATTAACAGAGGGCAAAGTAAAGGCAAAGCTCTCCCTATCCTTTTCATAAAGAGGTATGGAAAAAAAGCAATCCTTAATATCTAAAGCTAAAATAGGCCACTCTCGAGGTAGCGCAGAGAGCCATGGAAGTCCCCTTTGGATGGGTCCCATAATTTGCATCTGGGCATTTACTGATCTAAGGTCATGTAATAATCTCCATTTTCCGGAGGCCTTTCTAATTACAAAAATTGGGGTATTCCAAGATGACACTGAAAGCTCAACATGCCCCAGCTGCAGCTGTTCCTGGACAAGAGTTTGAGCCGCTTCCAATTTTTCTCGAGAGAGGGGCCACTGAGGAACCCACACCGCCTTTTGTGTTAACCAAGGTATGGGTACCGCACCTTCAGTGGAAGCTTTGTTTTCAGAGGCCCCTAAGAAAAACCCAAACCCTTCCTGTCCTGTTTAGGAAGTGGCTCTATCGGCTCCTTGCGTCCTTGGAGGCGCCGACCAAGCCCCAAGGCTGGCACAAATCCTTGCTGTTTCATCATATTCTGACTGGCCTCAGAATAATCATTAGTTAAAGTTAGCTTTAGCTGTTGCTGCACATCTCTTCCCCAAAGATTGACAGGGACGTCTACCACAAATGGCTGCATTTTTCCAACTTGGCCTTCGTCTGTTTTCCAAGTCAATTCTTTTGCACTTAACTGTGGGGCATCGGCATAGCCCAGCCCTTGTAAGGTCTGGGAGGATTTCTGAGTTGGCCATTGCTTTGGCCCCTGTATCCACCAGTCCCTCAAATCTTTTCCCTTCCACTTGGAGAGTTAGCATGGGTCTTTGGTCTAAAGTTATGGACAGGCATGTAAGGTCGACTCCAGTGGAGCCTAGCCCTTTATCTCCTCTCTCTATCTCCTTAGCAGGGAAGTTGCCATGAAGAGAAGGCAAAAGCAGGAGCTGTGCAATTCTATCCCCGGGAGAAATGGACACCACTCCATGGGGGACATGGCAGAGAACCTTGATAGTCCCCGTATAGTCAGGGTCAATCACTCCCGGGAAAACTATTAATCTTCTCATTGTGGAGGAGGAGCGTCCTAAAACTATTCCTACAGTGCCTTCATCTAGGGGTCCTGTCATGTCTGTCTCCACAATCTGGACACCCATCTGCTGTGTTAATACCCGTCCGGAGGTGGCACAGAGGTCCAACCCTGCGGAGCCTGAGGTTGCTCTCTTTGGCTGGGGGATTGTTGCGGGTGCTGTCCGGGAGCCAGAGTCTGAAATGCCCCGTAAATTTTCGGGCCCTGGAGACGAGGGCCCTCCTTCCCGTTTTTTGGCTCTGGTTCCGAATCAGCGTTTGGAGTAATTTGGGGGATAAAAGGTCCATTGATGTCTCTAACTGACCTGCACTCGTTGACCCAATGCTTTCCCTTTTTACAACGAGGACACACTCCTGGAGTCCTTGGCGGCCTGGGTACGTTTTGCGCAGGACCACCATTTTTTGGACACTGTTGTCTAAAATGTCCCAACTGACCACACCGGAAACACCCTTTTCCTTTACTATCTTTTGCGGCCCCAGCAGCCGACAAGACAGCAGCCGCCAGCCCCGCATTGGTCAGGGGGCCACCTACTTCTCTGCAGGCTTTTAACCAAGCTTCTAGGCTTTGAGTTCTTACTGGGGTAATTGCCCTCTGACATTCCTTGGTGCTTTGTTCAAAAATGATTTGCTGTACAAATGGCATGGCTGTTTCCAGATTTCCTAACACCCGCTCGGCTGTCTCTAGCATACGGGCAACAAAATCAGAAAATGGCTCATTAGGGGCCTGCATGATTTTTGTTAGATTGCCAGCCATCTCTCCCTTGTTTGGGAGGGCCCGCCAGGACTTGTAAAAGATCTCATTTACCTGGCAGTATACTTCAAAGGGATATCCTGTCTGATCTACCGTGTAGGGTCCCTGCCCGAGAAGCATATCTACGGTCCAGTCCGGGTGCCCGTCACGGACATTTTGTCTGTATTGGGCTTGAGCCTTGTCTTGAACAATAGACCAGAAATCGAGGAACTGCCCATGATTGAGACAGGTACGGGCTACCTCAAACCAGTCCGTGGGCGTCATAGCATTGACAGTCAGTCTTCGGAGCAGGGCAGTGGTATAATTAGCCGTCACTCCAAAAGTCCGGACTGCCTCAACTAAATCCTTAAGCTGGAAGTAGGAAACCGGCTCAAAATTTCTTTCATTAGTAATTGGATTTTCAAAAACTGGAAAAGCGGCCGCCAGCCACGACCAGGTGCTTCTTTTATAAAGTGACTCCGCCCCGCCGGCGGGCACGCCCGGGGGGCCGGCGGGTGAGGGCCAGCTCTGTTTCCTCTTCCTGGCTGCTGCGGTACTCCCACCCCTAGGGGGCGCCACCCCCCATATCTGTCTGCCTCATACTCTGCCGCAGCCTCTTCTAACTCTTCACTATCAGCTGGATCGAGCTGCTCTCCCTCCTCCTCTAACATTTCTTCCTCTGAGTCACTCACAAGATCACTGCATTCTTGGTCCCACCTTTCCACATGTAGGGCTGAGAACCGGTTTGCTTTTAAAGAAGGGCATGGGGGTCTCCTTGAGACCCCCTCCTCCCTAAGACCCTTCTCCTTTTGTGAGGGCTGCAGTCCCTCCTGCTTTAATTCTTTAGGATCCTTTTGTCTTTTTTCCCTTTTTCTTTTAGGCCTATTTTCCTCCCCATTACTGGATGCTGACTCTGATAGACTATCCTGATGCCGTGTTAGTACTTTGCATCCTTCCTGGATTAAATCAAACCCTCCCTCCTAGAGGCAAGTGCACACCATCAAAAAGACAAGCCACAAGGGAAGAAGCAATGCAAGCAACCAATAAATATCTAAATCTACAGTGAACAGCATACCGGGGGATACTTACCGACGTCCCCTCTCCGCGTGTTGAGTTCTGGCTCCTGCTCGGCCTCTCGCGCGGGTCCCGGGTTTCGGCACCACTTTGCGGCGCGCGCCTTCTCGACCAGCGAGGAAGAACGAACACCACACCAGGAGTCTTCTCAGATCACGCTTTATTGGAGAGCCTTTTAGTTGATGGGAGAGCTTGAGCACGAGAGAGCGTGCACCCGAAACATGGCCGCTTATATAGGGAATAGGAACACGGGTCTTTCTATCATTGGTCGTCTGCCTTTCACCGTCACCAGGTGCCACGGGATTGGCTGGGGACTCTAAGTGGCTCGTGCATGCGCAAAGCCCAGGACCCACCGTCCCGCCAAGCACCGCCTGAAATGGAGTGGTTACCTCAAAGCTGCAAGGGAGTGGGCGCCATCTTGTAATGGCGTTTACCCTGGCTCCCTACAGATTTCTTATTTCCGCTGAATTAATATTGCATTTATTTTCCTTTTTGGCCCACGAAATAATGACATTCATGAGGATAAAACATCACTGTTTGTCATTTTGGTTGCCAAAATGGAACTGTTAGACATTTTGAAATTTTAACTTTAAATCTGAACATTCAAATTTCATTATTACTTCAACTTCACGACAACTTTAATTTTAAAACAAAAAGAATTATTAAATAGAAAGCAACATTGTAAGTTATCACACCTTAATTCCTGAATTGATTTTATGATAAAAACAATTATATTTATATAACATGATATACGTACTCAAAGTATGAGATATGGAAACAAAAGACTCCTTTTTTGTTTTTGTGTTTGTTGTTCGTTATAGAATGTGATGATTCTGTCTTCTTTACCATATGCATGGTATATTCATTGTACGTCTTCAGGAAGGTGGGAGGTGGGCACAGAGCTTTAGGGAAAAGGGTGAAAATTGCAGTAGTGGAGTTCATTGAACATTGATGATTTAACACATGGATGGGGACAGGAGGGAGGGATGAGGAACAAGTGAGGGAACTGAAGATATTCTATAAAAGGAAATGTACTCATTACATGACTTATGTAATTGTAATCCCTCTATAAATCACCTTAATAATAACAACAGAGAAAAATTTTAAAACTCAAACAGAATGTTGTTTCTTAGAATTCTAGATTTTTTTTTGTTCACTGGTTTGGGCTGCTTGAGTCTATTTCTAAAAATATCTACATTGATATTCATTGAGTGAATTTGTGAGCTACTAGTATATAAAAGTCAATTATGATTTCTTGTATGTCTTTTTTGAGACTCTAATTTATTTACATCTTTAATCGAATTTGTATTATTTCTGTCTACTGGGTTTTGGTTAGGCCTGCTCCTGTTTTTCAAGGACCTAGTGTTGCAACATTAGTACTGATTCAAGATTGTTCTAATTTGTTTTCTTTGTGTGTGTGTGTGTTTGAAAATACTGTACAGAGGGGTTACAATTACCTAGGCAAGATAATGAGTACATTCCTTATCAAGCATTGTAGCTTCTTCCTTTGTTTCCCCTTCCCATCACTTCCCATTCTCCCGCCGGCCCTCCCCCCAATCCTCCTCTGCCCCCACCAAACTTGTAAAGTTCGTTTTCGACATAACGACTTGTATATCTCATGGCTGCAATGCGTCCACCTGATTCCCTGGTTAAACAATTTGTTTTTTCCCTTCCCCTTCACAAATTATGACAACATCAAATACAGTGAAGGCAGGGGTTATACCGTGGGGGAGGAACGTACAAGGCAACATAGAAATCATCTTATAAATGTGTTAGAAACAATCGTATGAAAAAAAATTTTAAATACATATCTTAGGCTTCATTTCCTTAACACCAACTAATCTGATCTTTTCTGCTTGACTCAGACATATACTAACTATTGCAAATAAGGGAAACCATGGGACCTATGCTTCTTTGGGCCTGGCTTATTTCACTTAATATAATTTTTTCCCCAAGTCTTTCCATTTCCTAACAAATGGGGCAATCTCATTCTTTCTGATGGAGGAACAGAATTCCATTGTGTATATATACCACATTTTCTTGATCCATTCATCTACTGAGGGGCATCTGGGTTGTTTCCATATCTTAGCTATGGTAAATAAGGCTTCAATAAACATAGTCGTGCTGGTAGCTTTAGTGTGGTCTTGTTTGTGAACATTTGGGTAAATGTCAAAAAGTGGGATTGCTGGATCATAGGGGAGCTCTATGTGGAGTCTTTTGAGGAACCTCCATACTACTTTCCAAAGTGGTTGAACAACTTTGCACGACCACCAACAATGCAGTAGAGTTCCCTTCTGTCCACATCTCCTCCAGCATCTGTTGTTATTAGAGTTCTTGATTATAGCCATTCTAACTGGGATGAGGTGGTATTTCAATGTTGTTTTGATTTGCATTTCTTTTATAGCTAGGGAGATTGAGCATTTCTTCATGTGTCTATTGGCCATCCTTCTTTCCTCTTCAGAGAAGTTTCTCTTTAAGTCTTTAGACCACTTATTTACTGGGCAGTTGTTTCTTTGAAGATTTGTTGTTGTTGGATTTACTTTTGAGAGTTCCAGGTATATTTTAGATATGAAACCCTTGTTTGTTGTATGGTTAGTGAAGATCTCCCAATCTGTGGGCTTTCTATTGATCTTTGCCATGCAGAAGCTCTGCAGTGTCATGCAATCCCATTTCTCCAACTTTTCTTTGATTTGTTGTGTTTCTGGGTCTCTATTAAGAAAATTTTGGCCTGTGCCAAGGAGACCTAGGGTTTCTCCTATTCCATCCCGTACTGTTTTCAGAGTGTCTGCTTTGACTTCGAGGTCTTTGATCCATTTGGAGTTGATTCTGGTGCAGGGTGATATATAAGGATCTTGATTTAGTTTTCTACAAGTGGGTAACCAATTTTGCCAGCACCATTTACTGAAGAGGCTATCTTTCTTCCATTCTATTTTTTTTTGCTCCCTTATCGAAGATTAGATGGCTATAGGTCTGTAGGTTCATTTCGGGGTTTTCAATTCTATTCCATTGGTCATGAGGTCTGCTCTTGTGCTAGTACCAAGCTGTTTTGATTATTATGGCTTTATAGTAGAGTTTGAAATTTGGTATTGATATTCCTTCAGCACTGTTCTTTCTGTTGAGGATCGTTTTTGCTATTCGGGGTCTTTTATTGTTACATATGAATTTTTGGATTGCTTCTTCTATTTCCTTGAAGAATGAGGTTGGAATATTGATAGGTATAGCCTTGAATTTGTAGATAGCCTTGGGAAGTATTGCCATTTTCACGATGTTGATCTTTCCAATCCAGGAGCATGGGAGGTTTTTTTTTTTTTTTTTTTTTTTTTTTTGCCACTTTCTAAGTTCTGTTTTGATTTCCTTTTTCAAGTTTTTAAAGTTTCCATCATAGAGGTCCTTCACTTCTTTGGTTAAGTTAATTTCTAGGTGTTTTATTTTATGTGGGAATATTACTAATAGAGTTGCTTTCCTAATTTCAGCCACACTTTTCTCATTGTTGAAATACAGAAAAGCCATTGATTTTTGAGGGTTAAATTTATAACCTGCTGCTTTACCAAAATTTTGAATCAGCTCGAGTAATTTTGGAGTGGATTCTGTGGGATTCTTTAAATACAAGATTATGTCATCTTCAAAGAGGGAGAGTTTTACTTCTTCTTTCCCTATTTGGATCCATTTTATGTTTGCATCTTGTCTTATTGCTGTAACTAGGCATTCTAATACTAGATTGAAGAGAAGTGGAGAGAGTGGACATCCTTGTCTCATTCCTGAGTTAAGAGGAAATGGTTTTAGTTTTTCACCATTAAGTATAATGCTGGCTGTAGGTTTGTCATATACAGCCTTTATTGTATTGAGGAATGTTCCATGGATTCCTAATTTTTCCAGAACCTTCATCATAAGGGAGTGTTGGATCTTGTCAAATGCTTTTTCTGCATTTATTGAGATAACCATGTGGTTCTTATCCTTGCTCCTGTTAATATGATGAATTTATTTATTGATTTGTGTATATTGACCCAGCTTTGCATCCCTGAAATGAATCCTGTTTGATTGTGGTGTATGATTTTTTGGATGAATTATTGAAGTCGATTGGCCAGAATTTTGTTGAGAAGTTTTGTATCAATGTTCATGAAAGAAATGAGTCTATAGGTCTCTTTCTTTGACGAGTCCCTGCCTGGTTTTAGGATGAGGGTTATGATGTCTTCATAGAATGAGTTCGGTAGTAAACTTTCTCTTTCAGTTTCATTGAAGAGTTGGAGGAGTATTGGTGTGAGCTCTGCTTTGAAGGCTTTGTAGAATTCCATTGTAAAGCCATCTGGTCCTGGGATTTTCTTAGATGCGAGGTCTCTTATTGCTGTTTCTATTTCAATGCTTGATATGGGCCTGTTAAGATGGTTTAACTCATCTTGGTTTAGTTTTGACATGTCAATATTTGCTAGGAAAAAGTCTATTTCTGCCAAGTTCTCAAACTTATTAGCATAAAGTTTTGAGAAGTATTCCAGTATAATGTTCTGAATCTTGGTTGTTTCTGTGGTGATGTTTTTATTCTCATCTCTGAGTTTATTTATTTGGGTATGTTCTCTTCTTTTTCTGATAAGATTTGCCAAGGGTCTGTCAATTTTGTTAATTCTTTCAAAGAACAAACTCTTCGTTTTGTTGATTCTTTGTATGATTTTTTGTATTCTAATTCATTTAATTTTGATTTAGTTTTAATTATTTCTTTCCATCTACTGGATTGGGTCTTTTCTTGCTTCTCTTTTTAAGGAGGCTCAGATGTCTCATTAAATTGTTGGTTTCAGATCTCTCCAATTTGTTGATGTAGGAACTCAGAGCTATAAACTTGCCTCTAAGTTCTGCCTTTGCTGTGTCTCAGAGGAGCTGGTAATTTTTGTGTTCATTTTTCTTGAATATCATGAACATTTGAATCTCCTTTCTAATCTCTTCCATGACCCTTCGTGATTCAGCAGTGTGTTTTTAAGCCTCCATGTGTTACAGGATTTTCTTTGGTGGCTTTTGGTGCTGAGTTCTAATTTTGTTCCCTTTTGGTCTGAGAGAATTCAAGATATAACTTCAATGTTTCTGAATTTGGACAAGTTTGCTTTGTGGCCTAAAATGTTGTCTATTTTGGAAAATGTTCCATGTGCTTCTGAGAAAAACGTGTATTCTGATGCTGCTGGGTGAAATATTCAGTAGATGTCTGTTAAGTCTAATTGATCTGTGCAGTTGTTTAGGTCTGCGATTTCTCTGTTGAGTTTTTGCAGAGTTGATCTATCTAGTGGGGAAAGTGGTGTGTTAAAATCCCCAACAATTAATGTCTTTGGATCTATGTGGGATTTGAGTTATAGTAGTGTTTCTTGGTTAAATTTGGGTGCTCTGTTTTTTTGGCGAATAGATATTTAGGATTGTAATATGCTCCTGAAGGAGAGATCCCTTAATTAGTATGTAGCGACCTTCTTTATCTCTTCTCACTAATTTTAATTTGAAGTCTATGTTATCTGATATTAGGATTGCAACTCCCACCTGTTTATGGGGGCCATTTGCTTGGTAGATTTTGTTCCAGCCTTTCATATTGAAAATGTGTTTGTTTTTATGGGCAAGTTGTGACTCCTGAAGGCAGCAGATAGAAGGATCTTGCTTTTTAATCCAACTAGACAGTCTATGTCGCTTAATTGGAGACTTAAGTCCGTTAATGTTGAGAGATAGGACTGAGAGGTATTTGGGAGTTCCTGCCATTTTATCCACCTTCTTGGGGGTTGCGGCAACTGGGTTATTCCTATGGTTCTTGGATTCTCAGTTTGGGTGAGGTTTCTTGGCCTTTATTGTGGTCTTATTGGTTTTCTATGTGCAGGACATCTTTAAGAATCTTTTGTAGGGCTGGTTTGGTGGAGATATATTGTTTCAGTTTTTCTTTGCTATGGAAGGTTTTTATTTGACCTGAGGCTATGAAGGAAAGTTTAGCTGGATACAGAATTCTGGGTTGATAGTTGTTTGTCTTTAGGGCATGGCATACATCATTGCAGGCTCTTCTTGCTTTGATTGTCTCTGCTGATAAATCTGAGGTGATTCTAATTGGTTTCCCTTTATAGGTGATTGATACTTTGTTCTTGACAGTTTTAAGGATCCTTTCTTTGGTCTGAATTGATCCTGTGTGGATTATAATGGGGCAGTGGTATGTCCTATTCTGGTCTGGTCTATTTGGAGTTCTAAAAGCTTCTTGTGTCTGAATAGGCCTTTCTTTTTGCATGTTTGGGAAGTTCTCTGCTAGGATCCTGTTAAACAAATTTCCTAGACCATTAACTTCTGTCTCTATGTGCTCCTCTACAACCATTATCCTCAGATTAAGTCTTCTGATTGTGTCTTCCAAGTGTTGAATAGATCTATCATATTTCTTGGATTTGGCTTGGATGGTTGTATGTTCTTTCTCTATAATAGCTAGGCTGTCTTCAATCCCTGAAATTCGATCTTCTGCATGGTCTAATCTATTATCAAGGCTTTCTACTTTGTTTCTTATTTCTTTTCCTTCTACTTGGTCGGCTTTCATGGCTTCAAATTCTTTGTTGGAGCTTTGTTTTAGATCTTGTATGAACTTCTTTTCTTCCTTAATTTGGTGTTCAGTGTTTATTCTCAAATCACTTAGTTGATTGGTTATGGTTTCCTTGGACTCCCATTCCTTCTGTTGTGTTCCATTCAGCATTCCCTTTGTGGTCTCCCTGACTTCCTTCAGCTCTGTGTTTATGTATTCCATGAATCCCGTTAGTGATCTTTCTGTATTCTCATCCTGCTCTCTCAATTCCTGTATTACTCTCTGATTAGCTTCCTCACATTCACGCACTTCCTGTAGTTCTCTTTGAGTGTTCTCAACCTGCTCATGCCATTCCTGACTTTCTTTTTGAGTGTTCTCAAGTTGCTCACACAATTCCTGTATCAATCTCTGAGTAGCTTCCTCATGCTTATGATATTCCTGCATTTAAAGTTTGTTTTTCCTCCTCTCTCTCCCTATCATGCTCATACAGAGTCCTTTGCAGGTTTTCAATCTTTTCATTTACCATGTTTACCAGTAGTGTTTGTAGAGCTTTTTGGGAACTCTCCTCTGGATTATTCATTATCTGTTCTGTCCCCTGATTATGAGTGGGAGTTGAGATACACAGACTTGCCATTTTTCTTGTGTTTTTCCGGATTGCTCTGCCCATTTGGGATGAAAGTAACACCAGTTTTGTGTTAGCACACTATTTTAAGGCAAGCATCAACCAAAGTCTGTAGTTGCACAGTCAAAAATCTGCAGATACAATCTAGTTCAATAGATATATCTATTCAACATCAAACAACTATGTATTAATGGGGGGGGGTGGCCTTCCCTCCTCTGCTCCCTGAGAAGGAGTGAGGATGTCAGGCTTCTACTCACACCAGAGTCTTAGTTCCTGGATCATCTCTGGTCTGCGAAGTGCAGGATGAAGATGTCTGCTCCTTGCTGGTTCTTGCTGGTGTTGAGTAGAATCCGCTCACCTGCCGCATCTGACACCTTTGTCCTGGACTCTCTGTGTTGCAAGTATGGCGGCTATGGCCACTGCTACCACAGCTGCGGCGGCTGGCAAGTGCTCAGATCTGTCTCCTTGCCTGGATTTTCCCTCTCTGGCCTAAGTCTCTGCACTGTGATGGCACATTTGGTGTGATTCTCTCGTTTTAGGACTGTTCACTGGAACACTAAAACTGCTTTCTATGCAAGAGCTTGTTTCGCCTCCAGCTTCTCCTCTGCCATCCTCCTGGAACTCCATCAAAATAGTCATTTTTGAAAATCACAAAATTACATCTCTTGAAGCTTCTTTATCTATTAAATAAAATGTATTTGCATTCTAAATATGTCATTCATCTCTCCAACAATTGTATAACCAAACCAACTCCATGGCAAATAGATCCTCTGATTAATTCAAGTAAATATTTAGGAACAGAAGTTATCACAATTGTATAGAAATATTTACCCACCACTCTAGAAATTAAATCTGAAATCATAAAGTATTGGGATTAATAATTAGCTTTCACTATGTTGCCATAAAGAGGTAGTGAACCTTTTCAAGTGGGCACAGAGATTTGGTCACTGAGAAATTGTGATCAAAGAGGACATTAAGATCAAAGTCCTTTCCTCCTCTTCCTTCTTTTTCTTCTCTGTCTCCGTCTATTTTTTCTTCTCACTCTCCCTCTTCCTCTCCCTCTCCCCCTCCTCCTCTTTCTTCCTCTCCCACTCCTATTCCTCCTCTTCTTTACTTGCTGGCTTCTATGAACACATGCTCCATCTAATGTTCCTGACATGGGGTACAGTGCCACCACCAATCCAAAGCAATGAGGATAAGAAACATAAACTGAAATGTATAAAATCAGAAGCCAAGATTAATATTTTCTTCTTTTAAGTTGATTTTATAAAGTACTTTGTCATATTAATAGGAGGCTGACACAGGAGGCTGTCATTTATTATAAGGGATAAGATTTGCTGGAAAAAATGTGACCTGAATTTCTCCAATGATATCCACTAGACTGACTGCTCAGACTGTTTATGTACTAGATTCAAAGATGTTCTAACATTTGACACAGAATATGAACATTTTCAGATGCACCTGCAGGGTCTCTGATTCATTCTTCATTGGATCTGATCCCTTTAATAGTGATTACTTGAAAGAACAATATAGAAGGAGAGACATATATCATACAGAGATTAAGAATTAGCCTAAGAGATTTAGAATGTTAAAGGCAATGAGGAATAAGCCTAGTTGATAATTAGTTCTTCAATAACCAAAAATGGTTCCTTAGAACAGTTTCTGGTATACCTTAATTACTATCATTTATTCCTTCCATCTGGAGTCATTCGTTCTCTTCTGTCACAACTGCTAATTAGCCTTTGCCTTTTTGGTGCCATGACTGACCAAAAAGATTTCCAAATCTCACTTAGACTATCCTTTTGATTGTGATTAGTAGTGATCACTCAAAGCCTGGAATCTTTGAATTTCCAGAATTAATCTTCACCTGACATCTAACCACATTCCTGGCATTAATTGCTGTGACCTAATGAACAAATCTTTTTTTTTTTTCAACACAGTATCCTAATATAGGTAAAGTACATGAATTAGAGACTATTGTCAGGTATCAGTATGAAAGGAGCAATTATATATTCCAAGTATGGGTTATTTATTTTGCATTTACTAACTAAATGTTGTCTTTGTTTTATTTATTTATTTATTTATTTATTTATTTATTTATTTATTTATTTATTTATTTATTTATTTATTTATTTTTGCCAGTCCTGGGGCTTAAACTAGTCCTTGGGGCTAGGGAATTATCCTGAGCATTTTTTTTTTTTGCTCAAGGCTAGCACTCTACTACTTGAGGCACAGCGGCACTTCCAGTGTTTCTTTTTCTGTTTATGTGGTATTGAAGAATTTAACCTAGAGTTTCATGCATGCTAGGAATGAAGTCACATTCCCAGATCCCTAAATGACTTTCTTAAGATGGCATTACATTTTAATTCCGTAACTATGTATCATAATTTTGGCCAGGTTCTAGGAAAGGACATAGAAATCAATGCTAAGTCCAGTAAGGCTGAAATTCCTATCCCATCACTAAGGAAGTACAGTGTTAAGACTTGCAGGCTATTAGGACTCAGGGCTCCCAGAGCGTTAGCCTTGAGCTGAATAGCTGAGGGACCTTGACAGGCCCAGAATTCAGGCCCCACAACTGACAAAAAAAATCGCCATATTATCATACCATTCCATGGATAAATGTCTAATAGCAGATAGTTTTAGAACCTATCCCTCTGATTTGAATATTGCTTTTGTTTCTGCCTACAGTTAAATAATAGATTATTTTTCTGCTCTATCTTCCTTATGGACTTTCTTACATATCTGAAAACAAAATAAATCATTCTGCCTACTAATAAGCTACATGTATCTACTTATATAGGTTGTTCTATATATGATTCTATTACTAAGCATGTGACTTTAGCTCTCAAGTTTATTCAGCTTTAACATGAGAGGACAGAGTCTGTGACATGTCAAGAACTCTAGTAGTTATTATTAAAGGGATAACTAAAGCTAGAATGTGCAGCTGCAAGCACAAACCATCTATAATTGCGGTAGTAACACCTAGAACTAAGTGCATAGAGGTTCTCAGAAAATTTTTCCAGCAAGCAAAGATGTCATCTTTTCAATTTCCAGCTAGAGAATGCCAATGCTTGTGTGCTCTGTTACTAGTTCTCTCCTATGTCAGATTGGGCAGATTGGTCTTTTTTTTTTTTGGGTCCGGTTGTGGGGCCTGAACTCTGGGCCTGGGCGCTGTCCCTCAGCTCTTCAGCTCAAGGCTAGAGCTCTACCACTTGAGTCACAGCTCCACTTCCGGCTTTTTTCATTTTGCTTATGTGGTGCTGAGGAATCGAACCCAGGGCCTCAGGCATGCAAGGCAAGCGATCTACCACTGAGCCATCTTCCCAGCCCAGATTGGTCTTTAATGGCACATAGTTAAGAGTTTCTGGTGATAAATAATAAAACAAGCTAACAGATCATGCCTACAGACAAGTATCCTGGGCCCATGACTCTTTATCTTCCATGGGGTCCTCGAAAGGGACTGTGTAGCTATAGACATGAGAACAAAATGAAGAACTTAAAAAAATTCCATCTGTCAAGCTGATGAAGGATGCTGTCCAAACCTGTGGAAAAAAACATGAAGTGCTAATTCTATGCACTGCTGATGCCTTTAATTATGCAAGTTTGCCAGTTGGAAAGGTCATTATTCTGTTTTTAAGAAGATCATGCCACTGTACAGTTTGTGCCAAGGGTAATCAGTCACAGAAAAGAATCTCTCACTTGTATAGCTCTACCTTACTTATAGCTTACTAGATCCTAATTATGTTTCATAAATGGACAGTCAAACAAGGAAAATAGAAAATATGCATGACTGTAAATTAGAATATAGAAATTACATGTCAAAACAGGGAGCCTTTTTCTGTGCCTGTTCTAGGGCTTGAACTCAGGGCCTGGACTCTGCCCCTGAATTTTTTTACTCAAGTTTAGCATTTTAAAACTTGAGTCACAGCTCCAGTTCTAGGGTTTTTGGTGGTTAATTGGAGATAAGAATCTCACAGAGTTTGCTTCTTCATGATGGTTACGATCAGCCTCCTGAGTAGCTAGGAATAGAACTCTGAGCCACCAAAACCTGCTTAGGCAGCCATTTTGAAATTACACAGTAATGTTCCAGCAGGCAACTCACAGCAAGAGCACACTGAAGATAATTCCATTGTTACAGGATTGCTGATCCTTGATGCCCCAAGGAGGATGTCTCCAACAGGGAGTCATCTGCCTGGCCCTTGCATACTGAGTTCCTGATTTGTCTCAGAAAAGAATTTGAGGATACAAATTAAAGGCCAAGAAAGTTTATTAGTAAAGCAGAGTTAATGAAACAAAGA
Organism: Dipodomys merriami; assembly: GCF_024711535.1. Classification (NCBI taxonomy): domain Eukaryota; kingdom Metazoa; phylum Chordata; class Mammalia; order Rodentia; family Heteromyidae; genus Dipodomys; species Dipodomys merriami. Next base: position 213,134 of record NW_027206426.1, on the reverse strand, counting down.
AAGATAGTGCACAACCCAGCCACGGGTATGGGCATATCTGACCATAAATTCTTCATGATCTTAAAACTATCTGCATATCTGTGCTCAAATGGAGGTTGAGGGTTTGACTCATATTTATTAAGAGTGATTAAATGTACCAAGTGTGTGAACAAAGATAAATACATAAGGTACACTTTCATCAATTAGGCTCAGAGACTTCTAGACTGACCTATTTGTTAAATTTTGGTCATTGATGTCTGGTAAGCCCTTAAAAGGATGAATTTTGCCACATGCTCCAAGACAGGTGTCCATTCGTGAGATAAATAAAACTTTAATCACATTTTATCAAGAAAAGTTATTTTTCCCAAATGTCTGTTTTTTCCAGGATGAGTCTCTTTAAGATATCGTAGTTCAGTTTCCAGATCACACTTTATATATATATTTTATTGTAAGAATACCGTACATAGGAGTTACAATTACATGGGCAAGATAACGGGTACATTTCTTATCAAGCATTGTTTCCTCCTCTTTGTTTCCCCTTCCCATCTCTTCCCATACTCTCCCCACCTTCCCCCACCCGATCTTCCCCTCCCCCAAAGTTGTAAAGTTCGTTTTTTGACATAACGACTTGTACATCTCATTGTTGCAATGGGTCCACCTGTATCCCTGGTTAAACAATTTGTTTTTGCCCTTCCCCTCCACAAATTATACGAACATCAAATACAGTGAAGGCAGGGGTTATACTGTGGGGGAGGGACGTATAAGGCAACATAGAACTCATCTTATAAATGTGTTAGAAACAATTGCATGAAAGAAAAAAAATTGAATACTTATCTTGGGGTTCATTCCCCTAACATCAACTTATCTGACTTTTAGTGCTTGGCTCAGACATATACTAGTTATTACAAATAAGGGAAACCATGGGACCTATGTTTCTTTGGGCCTGGCTTACTTCACTTAATATAATTTTTTCCAAGTCTTTCCATTTCCTAACAAATAGGGCAATGTCATTCTTTCTGATGGAGGCATAGAATTCCATTGAGATCACACTTTATTTTGGACAAGCAGGCTAAGTCAGAGGAAGAGATCTACTCTTTTTCTTTATTCTTTTTCTTTTAACTAATACTGAAGCTTTTGATGGAATGTCAGCCTTAAAGATAATGCTTTTTTGCTTTTAATAGAATTATTAATACAGTGTCTCTGAATTCTGTGCTGCTGTTTCCTATGCCTCACTTTCCTTGTCTACTCCATCTCACCTTAAGAGGTAGTATTTCAAAGGTGTGAAATATTTTTTCTATAGCCTTAGTTTCATCAAGATCTTCAGAAAAACAGAATAATCCCTGTTTTCCTGAAGTTTGCCTATATTGGCTCATAGGGGCTTATCTGATTCTGATGGTTTGCTCCTGTGCCTCCTAGTAGTTCCTTGAAGTACTGCTATTGGGATCTCACTTGCCCTGATACAATTAGATTATTTCCTTTGGTGTTCATACCTTGGGGCATGTCTTCTGCTCATCTCCTCAACTTTCTATTGTTGTCTTTTTTTTCTAGAGGGGAGACCAGTGCCTGGAAGCTCTGCAGATATATAATCTCAGGACAGTTAGTGAGTAGTTGGAAGTATCCTTTCTTTTTGGCTCCATGACTGCCACTCAGTCCATGCCTTCACCACCATGAAGTTATTTACATGTCCTCAGACATAGTTTCCATACTCTTCTATTCCTGTATCTCTTGATTCAACCTGTACATTCTTGTCAGGTGGATCTTAAAACACAGTTCTTCATATAGTCTTCCTATTTAAGATCTTTTGTGAGTCAACTTCATTTAAAAGTCTAGTCAACCTTTCTTTTCTTCTCCCTCTGCTAGCATTATATACCCTCCTCTAATCATCAAAAGTTTATCATTTCCTAGTTTTTCTTTTCTCATCTTTTTGTTGTTCATCTCCATTTACCTGCCTTAAGAACCTTCCAAACCATCTAAACGTCTTTAAAACCAACTTCTTTTGCAATTGATAAAATCTAGGATGCAAAGAAGTGTGACTACTCCAAACTATTTACCTTCCATTCAGTTTTGAAACATGGCCATGTGTAATGTTATAAAAAAAATAGCAACTTAGAATACTGCAAATACTAAGTGAATATATTTGCTGAAGTTGTAACAGCTTAGATTTTGAGATTCTGAGAGTTAAATAAGGTATCATGAAGAACACAAGGATAAGTCTTGGGCATATTTCAGCTAGCCTGACTGTTTTATGCCATGGGATATATTACCTAACTCTCAAAAACTTACTTCAGGTATAAATTTTAGATGAATATTGTAAAACTAGTATCGTAAATTTAAAGTTTACAGAAATTAAATCTATTAACATATTTTATTTACCTTCCTTTTTTTAGTGTTAAACATAGTGACTGGTAAGTAATATAAATTCAATCAACTGACTATATACTCATTTACTGTAGCCAGATATTTTTATCTAATATCTACATATATTATATAATAAATCATCTGAATTTAACTAGGTTAAAATTAAGACAGGATTGCAGAACTTACTACAAAATCATTTAAACTTATGTTTTTCTTTAATAAAGTTGTCTCAGTTATGAACATGTATATTTCAGTTGAGTTTACTTTTACCCAGGTTGGATGGTTGAAATGCCTTTTGACAACCCAATGAAGACATTTGCAGAAACGGTGGCCTGAATACAATAAAAACAGGTGTCACCTGAATTTCAGCAGAACAGCTTATTGAAATTTTTAGAGATAAAACAATAAGGAGAGAAGGAGCCTTTGATTTTAGGGAGGTTTGTAGAGGAGACAGCATGACTAGGTCTTTACTTTGAACACTTATTTGTAATTCAGGGGATTGGAATAAGTTACAATTTTATATACAAAACAGAGCATCTTAAAAAAAAATAAACTAGCTAGATGAAGTTTCCCAGTAAAAATTCAAACCTGATTCTTTCCTTCCTTTAATAAAGGATAGGTTATCATTGTTATGATAAAGTAGTCTAAAACTACAATTCCCTCCCTCATGTTGTATGATGTACCAAAAGAAATTTATGGGGAAAAGATTCCTTCACTGGTTAGCTATGACGCTTGCTCCTTCATTGCCAGATTCCTTTGGCCTCTTAAGAAGTGTGCTGACCCTTCTAGGTACTGTCCATCAAGTTCTTTGTATCCAAAGGTGCTTAACGAGATCAACAAAGCACAAGTATCATATTCGAACAGTTGTTGGTAAGAAGAAATTTCTATGAACTTGGAACAGATCTGAGTCACTTTAGAAATAAGGGAGATTTAGTCATTTCCTCAGGATCACAATCCTAGAGAGTGATGACATTTGATCTATTTTATCAAATGAAAACATACAAGCTAACAGGATTTCTGTAAAAAAAAATAATAGGACCCATTGTGTGCAAAGTAATTAATACCTAATGGAATTTCAGAATTGGTAGGTTCTCTACTCCTCTGCATAAAGTTTCACCAAGTCCTCAAGACATAACAGTGAAAGGCAAAGCAAATGTATTTGGCTATTATTGGGTACCTGGTAAACAGAGATGCCTTAACTCTGACAAAGTGCATATCATAGTCGTTAATGTGACCTTTCTGAACAACTATATAGTCTATATGTTCCAGTGTGAGCCCATGGGCGGTACAATCATATCTGAGACTGAGAAACTTGTCATCAATGTAAAACACCTCCTCATCTTCCACCAACATCAAAGGTATGAGTATGGAACTATTTGTGGAGTTCTCTGATGTCTTCAATAGGAGGATTCTGGGCTTAAAGAGGGAAGCGTAAAAGATAATCATTTGTGTCCCTTTTCTCATATTTCAATGTTTCTGATGAATGTGAATCCTGAGAAATGTAACTTCACCAATGTCATCAGAAAATGCCTCTAGCTCCAACAAATACTTACACTTCTTGTTTATAGCTCATCCATGATAATTTTGACATCATAGAGTGACTCATCATCATAATCCATTACACCCAGACCATAAATGCCCTTTCAGAAATTGTCACTTGTAACCTGTGGAGTTGCAACATATCCAATGCTATTATCTGTAAATCTGACCTGTCATCTCATTTGGTAGCTTTTTTCAGATGTCATCAAGAAGAATGGTGAATCAAACATCCAGAGCTCCCCTAAAGGCTGTACTGAGAATCAGGTTGTCTATTTCTTTAACAATGATATCCACTCTCCAACCTGGATCTGAGAACCAATATCACCCTTAATAATCAACCATTTGTCAAGCTCATTTCTTGCTGCAAAAATTAATTTAACTGAAAAACCAGGATGGTATATTTTGATTGACATGGCCTCAAAGGAATAACCTTGTGACCCTACCCCCACTCAAATAACAGTGTTCAGATTTGGGGAATTTTACTTGGAAGGTGAACCCTTAAGTTGGCTCTTCTTCAGATGGTCTCTTCTTCTTGACAGTTTCCAGTCAGGTCCTTGAAGAAGAGGAGGAACTTGGGGAACTTTACCTTATATAAGGTTAACAAACTTCACTCTATACAGAAACTGCTACTAAAACTTAGAAAAAAGCCTACTAAGAAGAAAGAAAATTGGGCTAGGAATCAACACTAAAGTTCAGGTTGGAGTTAACTATTTACTGGTTATTGCACTTCACATTTGTACCTCCTCTTAGATTCTTAAATACTGTTCCCCATTACATTTTTGTGCCCAACTATAGGGGAAAGATAACCTTATTCTCAAAGTTAACTCTTTTGGACATTTGTGGGAATTTTTCTCAAAAATAGGCAATTCAGTTCTCTGGTACACATTAGTGAATTATCAGATTCATCCACTTAAGGGCTGAACCTTACAAGATTGCCCCCCATCTTCATATGTCAATCATCATCCCTTCTTTGTTAGATCATTTGCTAGAATGGTTCACAGTCCTCAGAAATAGTTTACTCCTACATTAAGGATTATAAAAGGACATCACTCAGGAATTAGAATATTCCATGTTCTCTCCAGATGTGCCACTTTTCAGCCAACCAAGTGTTTACAACTTAGAAACTCACTGAACTTTGTGATTTAATTTTAATTTTTATTTTAATCTTTTAGTTGTACAAAGGAGTTGCCCTTTCAACAATGCAGTTTGTGAATATAATGCAAAGTCCAGAAGGCAAATTCCAGAATAAAAAAATAAACTGAATTTAAGAGTGCTAAAATGAAATAGCCAGTATACTCAGTTACTGGGGAACTTGGAAAACTACAGAATAGTAAAAAAAATGGACACAGGAAATTAACCATACTTAGGTAAGCTGTAGAGTAGGAAACTGACAATACTCAAAGTCTAAGTAAAATAGACTGTGGGCTGGTCTTGCGTTTGATCTCATGCTCTGGGCATTGTCCCAGAGCATTTTTTCTCAAGGCTACCACTTTAGCCACAACTCTGGTAGTGTCTTTTTGCAGGTTAATTGGAAATAAAAGTCTCATCTTTCCTGCCTGGGTTGGCTTCAAACATAGATCCTCAGAACTGAGCCAACTGAGCATCTAGGATAACATTCAGCTTCATCTCAGTTTTTAGGTAATTTGTTTGCCAGTATTCAATCCTTGTAAGTCTTTCTATAGCATTGGCCTCCGATCACCACACAGATTCCCTTTCAAGTATATTTATTCTTTGTTTTAATACGTTTATTGTAAAAATACTGTTCAGAGGGGTTAGTTACATGAGCAAGGTAAAGAGCGTACATTTCCTATCAAGCATTGTTACCTCCTCCTTTGATTTTCCTATACCATCCCTAACCTCCCAGCTCCACAACTACACTATACACTCCCCCTACCCCGGCATAAATTGTAAAGTTTGTTTTTCAACAGTGTCTTGTGCATCTCATTGTTACAATGGGTCAACCTGTATCCTTATTTAAGCATTTTGTTTTTTTTTCCTCTTTCCCTCCCCAAATTAGAGAAGTGTATATACAAGATGCAGGGCACCAACATCAAACACAGTGGAAATGGGTTATACCATGTGGGGGGATGGGAATACAAAGAAGCAAAAATCACATGGAATATTATAAATATTTTAGAAACAATAGCAAGAAAGAAAAAACCACTTGCGTCCCTATCTTGGGGTTCATTTCGTTTATCATCATCTTATCTGGTCAAGTATTATATTTATACGTAATTTTTCCCATTCAGTCCTACCAGTGGCTCCTAGTTACTTTTCCATGGTGGCATTTCCAATTAACAAACCCTGCTGATAAATGAAAACACATATTGTGATCAACAGAATAAAACTAATTTGAGCTGCTGTTTCTCGTTTCTAGCTTTAAGCTCTTTGGGAAATTTTCAAGGGCCCTACATAGCATAGTTGTAAACATGAAGTTGAATGACCCACTAACTATGAAGTCTCTCCTTACTTAATTTAAGGTGTTTGAGAAGGGTAAGGTGTGGGTTGGCCAATTGAACCAAAGCACAGATTCCACTCCAGTTTGGCCAGTAACATCTCCAATACTGGTCTTCTGCAATACTACCAGACATTTCCCCTGGCTATGATTAGTACTTATTGCTCATCTCAAAGAGTTGGCCTTCACTACATACAGCTAAGTTTCTCAGAAATGTCAAATTTTCCCCAAGTATAGTTGACTTGGAAAGAATGGAACCAGTCAGTTTCAGGGTTTTTTGAGAGTCTTGCTTTTTAGAAGCAAGTTGTCTCAGATCACATTTTGCTGACCTATCATGAATTTCATGCCCATGGGGTCTGAGCTCCATGACAGCACAAATAGGACCTCTTGTGTGGCCTCCCTGCCACACAGTCATAGTAGTACTCAGTATGTGGACGGAATCACCACAGTATTTACCTTGCTTATCCAGTCTCAATTTCAATCTGGGTAGATTCAAAATTGAAAGTCATACACAGAGTGTCTGCTCCAAGACTGAAGTTGCTAGCATATTGTAGGATTAACTAGACGGTCCATTGAGACCATGGAACTAAGCATGGTCACATTAAGGGCATTAAGACTGTTTGGAGTTCCCCAAGCAGGATGTTTTCACAGGTCAATATCTGACAAACATTAGACACTTATCTGGGCATTATAAAACTGAATCATGTTTTTGACCAATTTGATCATTAACACCCTCCTTACTAGAAGGAAATCCCCTCCCCCACTAGAAGGGAAACTTGCATTCCTGCTATTTAGAAACCCTCAAAACTCCCTCCCTCTTGGCAGAAAACCCTCCCTCCTTCTTGGTAGAAAACCCATTAGGTGTAGCTTGCCTTTTTTTTTTTCTTTTTTGGTCAGTGTTGGGACTGAACTCTGGGCCTGGGTGCTGTCTCTCAGCTCTTCAGCCCAAAGCTAATGCTCTAGCAATTGAGTCACAGCACTACTTCCAGTTTTCTGGCTTTCTGAGTGGTTTATTGGTGATAAGAGTCTCACAAACTTTACCTGCCAGGCCTAGCTTTGAACCACCATCCTCAGATCTTAGCCTCCAGAATAGCTAGGATTACAGGCGTGAGCCCCCGGTGCCTGCTTTTTTCTTTACTTTTCTTTTCTTCTCTTTTTTCTTTGTTTTGTTGGTTGTGAGGCCTGAAATATGGGCCTGTACACTGTCCCTCAGCTCTTCAGCTCAAGGATATTCTCTACCACTTGAGCCACAGCACCATTTCTGGCTTTTTCTGCTTATGTGGTGCTGAGGAATTGAACCCACAGCTCATGCATTCAAGGCAAGCACTCTACCACTGAGCCACCTTCTCAGCCCTTCATCTGAGTTTTTAGTTAGCTCACTGACAATGTTCAATCCTTCTAAGGCCTTTATGCAACTTTGGCCTCCAGTCACCACACAAACTCTTCCCTTTTCAGATAGTTTCTAGAACTAATTTGCCCATGCCATCCTACTAGAGCATTTCATTTATGGGTTTATAAAAAACTTTTAGTATAATTAACAAACCTCTGTTCATCTTACTCTATTCTACATTTTATTTTTGCCAGGCCTGGGGCTCCCTGAGCTTCTTTTGCTCAAGACTAGCACTCTGCCAATTGAGCCACAGAGCCACTTCCAGCCTTTTCTATTTATGTTGTGCTGAGGAATAAAACCTAGGGCTTCATGCATGCTAGGCAAACCATTGACCACTAACCCATATTGTCAGCCCCCGAAATTTATTTTATTTATACTAATCATCAGAATAAAACTGATTCATAAGCTGCTATCTAGTTTCTGGCTTTGAACCTTTTGAAAATTTTTGGGGGGATCCTGAAAAGCACCTATGTTAATAGGAAATACAAATGACCCTCTAGGGAAGGGGTCTCTTCTAACTAGTATAAAATGTTTGAAAACGGACAGGTGGATGAAATGCTAGCATGAAAGGGATGTCCAATTGAACCAAAGCACAGGTTCTACTCTAGTTGGCCAGGAAGGTCTCCAACACTGGTCCTCCAAAATACCATTAGACATTCCCCCTTGCTATGTTTAATGCTTACTGCTCATCTCTTCACAGGTTCGGTCTTCCCTGCATCTTGATAAGTATCCCAGAAATGCCAATTGTTCCCCCTACCTCAGGAAGATAGGTTTTTTTTCTTAGATCCTTATTCTTGGGAACAGCAACAGCAGGGTCTTACAAGTTTCCCCAGGCTGTGTTTGGCATTCCATGCCTTGGGGGTCTGAGGTTCATCACAGTGGGAAGTGGACCACTTGTTTTTCTGGTCTCTGTGTCATACAAGCTTAACAGTAATGGCAGACAGAATATTTAATCCATTTCACCCAAGCATTAATTTTTGTTGGTCATAGGACTTGAACTCTGGGCCTGGGTGCTGTCCCTAAGCTCTTCAGCTCAAGGTGAAAGTCCTACTACCTGAGTCACAGTGCCACTTGCAGTTTACTGGTAGTTAATTGGAGATAAGAGTCTCAAGGACTTTTCTCCCTGGGCTGGCTTTGAACCCCAATCCTCAGATCCTGAGTAGCTAGGATTGCAGGTGCAAGCCACTGGCACCCAGCTTTGGACTTGAATTTTAAGTTTATCCAGAGAGTCTGCTTCTGAAACTGAGGTTCCAAAGCCATACATCCTTGGATCAGCTAGGAGATAAATCCAGGCTTCAGAGTCAAAGTGGGCAGCTGAAGGAGTTTAGTGAATAGGACTTTTTTGAGTTCCCCTTGCAACATATAAGATTTAAAACACACACATGCAAGCACATATGCATAGCAAATTTTTGTTTGGACTAGTGCACATTATGGAGCTCCATAATGAAAATTATCCATTATTTATGAGTGTTCTCAGACCTTTGTCAATATTCTCCCAGTGGATTCTCAGAAGCAGGTCCTTGGATCATTTTTCTTGGGTTCCTTAGGCCTAGAATTCTTATTCCCCCTTTAAGCAGGCCTCTTGTGATTTGTTTTTGGTGCACTCAATCCTCCCTATTGTAAGTTTCTTGTGCACCTCTCTCATTTTCAACTCTCCCCTTACTGGAGATTTCTCGAATATGGCTTCCTCCAGCTCCCACATTTTTTTTTGAGAAGTCAACAATACATTTTATTCCACAGGAAGAAAAGTGGTGACTGATTTGAGAAGCAGGTTTACAGAGTCGGAACACACTGGTGATCATCATAGTGTTATAGAGTGAAGAACTAGGTAGTTTATTTTCAGTTCATCAAGCAGCGACTATGGATTTTTGAGGCACAGATAGATGACATTTGAAAACAAGGTGGCCCAGGATCCAGCTCCCACATTTTTATCCTTGGGCCAGAGAATGAAAATGCACCTCAAGACTCAAGTTCTCTTTGTGCCTAAGACACATTCAGCCCATGATAATCCCCAACCAACAAGGTAATATGCTCTAGTTCAATTTTTCCTCTCACGGCCAATGCATGAGGTTATTTTTTATTGGGGTGCTTCCTTGGGCCCTTTCCTGACATTGCTGATACACTTTCCATCATTAACCACAACGGATGGTGTTTAACCCAACCTTGAGCTACCTCAACAAGGCAGGATGTGTCTCTTCTGAGGGTCTCCCCACATCCCCCTTGTGTAACAAGGATCCTGGACTAGTCCCCAAATTGTTGGGAATACTCCCCTGTGTAACCCAATATCCCAAGAAAGACCACCAAGTTGAAAAGTACTTAGCATGACAAAGTTTAGTTCTGTTAAAGGGCTTGTTACTGACAGGAAGCCAATTAAACAACTACTCTGAGTAGGAAGATTGCCCAGGTTTTACCCATAATGAGTTACTACTTCTGGTATTGATCAGAAGTCGTGTTAACAATCTTACACAATTGGCTCTTTTGAAGCTCAGCTGGCTTCAAAAAGGGGGTTTAAGAGTTTCAGAGCAATCCACTAAACCAGGCCAGAAATTGTTAGAAAATTCTTACTCAGCTGGTACTCTATGAATTAAACTATGACTCAAGTCCCTAGAACGATTTTAGTAACAGGATATACTTTAGTTAAAATAGTTTTTTGTAAGATGATGCTATGCTTAGTCAGTGCTTTCCCTCAAGCAATCACTTTCAGCGAAAAAGATTCTAATTCCTACTCAGTCCATTCCCAGACAGAATTTACTATCAGCAGCTCCCTCTTTGGAATGGAGGCTTATGAGCTTCCAGGTGAAAACACCTTATTCACATATTGTCTTGGCTCCCTTAGGCAAACACTTCAGGAAGTGGTTATGAAACCAACAGCTGTGTGTGGCTGATCCTTTATAAAAAACAAACAAACAAACCTGTCTTGTACTTCTGCTCCTAGCACAAATAGAAAGAAGAAAGCCTCTCTGAGCACAGAGCACAGATTGGGCTGCAGCATATTCAGCACCATAGATGAATCAGTCAGATCCCAGCTGCTTGGCTGACCACAGGGCACACTTCTGATGCCACATTTCTGAGGCAAAGCAGTTCTAAGCTGCCAAGACACTATGGTAGGAAGAGGCCTGATGGAGAATTCTTGGTGGGAAGGAGAAGGTGAAACTTTGGATTTAGGTTTTAGAAAATGCAAGCCATTTTCTGAATTGCTTGAGGCAGCGAGCAGAACATGTTGTCTAGCCCTCTAGATGCAGAGTATGAGAACACTTCCCACATCTTACACTCAATCGCTCCTGCCTGACAGTCTTCAATTCCCTCTTACAGGAGTTAAGCAGTTTTTAAGAAAGCAAAAGTTAGCGAACCTGATCTAGGTGGTGAAGAAATCATATCCTTTGGCTTTAGAATAGATCAGTTTCTATCTCAGAACAAGAGGAAGGAAAGAAACCACATTCTACAGAATTTAACACCTTAAAGATGCTAGTTTGCTGCATTAAATTTTCATTGTTAGAGTCTTACAAGAAAAAAAAAGACAAGCTGAGAATTTCTTGAGCCTTTGCTAGCCTAGTACTGGGTTCTTGTTGTGGTTGTTGTTTTTTTCCTAATACTTTAGGAAGAACTGAGAAAATGCAGACATTAGCCTGAAACCTAATTAATCTGAAACCACAGCACCTAAGTTACCGAATTCTAAATTTAGTCTCAAAGCTGAAGGCCAAGGCTTCCCTGCCCCCAGCATCTTCAGAATAGCAGTATTGTCTCTGTCTCAAGTTTGTTTTCTTTAAAGAATTCGAGAGCAGAAAAGTTTTTAAAGCAGTTTTTCTTCAAAGCGAAAACAGAGCAGTGAAACAGATTCCTCAGCGAAAAGAGGAACCAAGAGCTGGTCAGAAGGGGCCCACATCCCTCAGGTATATGTAGAGCCCTTTGTCTCTGCCCCTTAGGGCATGTTCCTAGATTGATTGGTCAGTGGGTGGGCTTGTGCTACATGGCGTCTCGTAATTGGTTTCCCAATCTCAGAGTTTGATTATGGAATTTTCCTTACTGGATACTCCATCTCAGAGCACAAGCACGGAAAACACTTTTGCTTGGATGGAGGGTAGAGGGACACTTTCCAGACAATAGTCAGAAAAAGCACATGTGTTAGCACCTAAAGCTTGATGGGAACAAGGTGTGTATTTTTTTCTGCATCATTCATCCCCACCATGTTGGAACCAGTTCCAACCATCACCTTTTATCCACAACTACCCAGCTGAAGTGGTTTAACTCCCTCTGCATGGCACATCTCCACTTGTTACTCACAGGACACTGTACATTGTGGTGTCCCATGAAACACTGTTGACAGAGAGATTGGATATCTAAATTGCTGTTTTGAAGCAGCAAAGCCCTCTGACTTAAACTTGCACACTTACCTTGAATGCAAATTGATTTCTACTTACAGAGGCAAATTCAGTTCTGCTTTGAGCCAACAATTCTGCTTTGAGCCAAGATACCTTTAGCAAATCTAGGGCAGAGAAATAACTGGACTGTATTTCTAAAGTCAGTTGAAGTAGGAGCCACCATTTCCTGGGTGCTTGTATTATCTTCATAGTCCTGTATTTTGTTGTGGGAAGTAATTTCTCCTGAAGGTACATTCTGAGCTGCATTTAGCCTGAAGATCATATTTGTGCATCTGAAAGCATACTTAGGAATCTAACTGCAGATGAAGCAAGTTCTTAGTAGCAGAACAATATGTTCAATATATAACTGGTAATGACGTTTTGATGAACAAATGAAAGAAAACTGATAGAAGCAGTGATATCGATCAAGCTGCATTGTATTTATTAACTGACTTGTTGAATGATGACCCTTTGTAAAACTACTTAAAAGACTATATATATATATATATATATATATATAATAAAAAGCAATACTATGTATTTTCTGTGAGTGCATATCAATCCACAGTGTAAGTATCTTAAGGACAGGAGAACTCAATGATCATAACAATGTAACTAGTAATGGTTTAGTCTCTTATCTGTTGAAAGCCCAGAGGAAGACAGTACAGGCATGAGGATTCCAAGAAGATGGAGGCATACCCCAGCATTAGGATTTAGCCCTCACTGTCTTGGCCCAAGGTGACTCCTAAAATGTCAGTAATCACTTCCAAGATCCAGGAAGTGAGGTGAAAGAACAAAAAGAAGGAAATAAAGAAATACAGAACATGTGTGTACTGTCCTTTAAGACAATATCCTAGATGCTATCAGGTAACATTTTTATCTGTATTATTGAGAAATGTTATCATTATTTTACTTAACTTGGACTTCAGTTAAATCGAAAGGTGTCTCTATTGATTCAGAAAGGAAGGGTGGACATTATGGTAGGCACTTGAGATATTTTGCTATGTATATCATATACCTCATGTATAATGTTTTACTATTTTTTTATGGGGAACAGATGATACATTTTATGTTCAACTAGAAACTACTTTGAAGCATAAGAAAAAGAGGAAACATATCTCATATGCTACATATGCTATTATGTGTATGATAACATCCAAATTACAGCAAACTGACAATGTATTTTGTACAAAAGGGATGATTTCCCTGAGCGTACTATCATTACATTAAAAACAGTCTCAGTGCACTCAACGGAGGGAAGCCAGAAGGAGGAACATAATGAGTGGGAAATGGAACAACATACAAAAAAGGGGCCTATCAGCTGTACTGGTTGTAAAAGGAAAAGAACTAAGCAACACAAAGACAGTGATGGGAAAGGAGGAATAAGAGGGAATAGCAAAAGGCAAGAAATGTAAACATCACCTGATATGGAAGAAATAATTTGTATTGTCAAAGCTCACAGAATTCACAAACGTTATACACCATGATAATGATAATTTTTCTTGGGAAGGTTCAAATGTGTTTCTGACTTTAAGTATCAGGATTCCACAATACTGTGAAATATGTGAAAATTATGTAATCACATCTCTCAATTTTTATTTATTTATTTATTTATTTTTTGGTCTGGTAGTGGGGCCTGAACTCTGGGCCTGGGCGCTATCCCTCAGCTCTTCAGCTCAAGACTAGCACTCTACCACTTGAGCCACAGCGCCACTTCCGGTATTTTTCTTTTTGCTTATGTGGTACTGAGGAATCGAACCCAGGGCCTCAGGCATGCAAGGCAAGCACTCTACCACTGAGCCACCTTCCCAGCCCTCTCAATTTTTTAAAAAAGTGAGAGAAGGGTTGGGTTAGGAGGGATGGGTGATAATGTTGTCAGACACCTCGTATTCATATATTGTTTTGTAGAATGGGAACTTGTTTGTACAACTACTTAAAGATAATAATATAAAAGCATGTTTAAAAAGCAGCCTCACACACTTAAGTGAGATATAGTTTTGAACCCAGGGTTATTGCACACTGGCAATTTAAGTTGTTTTCCCAGCCTGTGGTGGTTGTTTTCTTCTTTTTTTCAATAATTGCGGTCAAATGAATGTAACTTAAAATTTGTTATCTTTTTAAAACTCTGTATTAGCATTACCTAGTTAAATAAATGGATTTTATTTTGATATATCCACATAGGCATACAATGTATCTTGATTATACTTACCCCTTCATCATTCTCCTTTTCCTCTCCCAGGTTTTATTATCTTAATCATTTTAAGAATAGAGCATAGTAGTAGTATGTACATTTACAATATTCTACAAGCTCAATGTCCACACTCGTTTCATCTTCCAAGATTCAAATTCTATATTCATTAAAACAATTTTCCACTCTCCTCTGCTTCAAGATATGCATCAAGTACAATTTTGCTTCCTATCTCTATCAATTTGACTGTTCTATGTAACTGACATAAGTAGAATCATGTAATATTTGATCTTTTGTGACTGGATTATTTCACTTAGCAAATTGTCCCAAAGATTCATCCATAATATAGCATCTGTCACAACATAATTTTTTTAAAAGTTGAAATAATATACAACTATGTAAAAACCACATTTGCTTTAGCTTATTCATTTGTTGATGGCCACTTGGATTGCCTCCATGTTTTGAGTATTGTACAAAATGAATATGAATGTACAAAGATCCCTTCCAGACCTTGCTTTTAGATCTTTAGAGTATATGCCCAGAAATGTAGTCATTGGATCATATGATAATTTTCTTTTCCTTCTTTATTTTTTGTCATGGGGCTTGAACTCGGGGACAGGTTACAATCCCTGAACTTTTCCTCAAGGCTAGTGTTCTATCACTTTAAGCCACAGGTCAACTTGCAGTTTTCTGCCCGGGCTGGCTTTGAACCTCAACCCTTGCATTTCAGCCTCCTGTCCTGAGTGGTTAGCATTACAAGTATGAATATTCCTGTTTTTAATTGTTTGAAAAGATGCCATACTGTTTCCCATAGAAAGGTTCCAATTTCACCACACTTTTGTCAATATTGTTACTTTATTTTTAGTAGTTATCCCACCTAATTCATATGAAGTGGTAATTTCCTTCATTATTTTGACTTACACTTTCTGGGGATTAGTGATATTAAACACCTTTTTTGTGGGCTTGTTAACACTTTGTCTTCTCTGGAGAAACATCTCAGTTCTTTGCACATTGTAAAATTGGTTTATGTATTGTTGTTGGGATGATGTTCTGTATATATTCTTGATGTGAACCACTTATCAAATATATGCTTGCAATGACTTTATCCCATTCTGTGCTGCTTTTTTGGACACTGTTGATTGCATCCTTTGGTGCATCCTGATTTGTGTTTTCCCACAATGAATGACCATTCTCTGATGTCAGTTTCCAGTATGTCTACTGGTCCTGTAACTATGAACCATCATATTGATTTGCACTCCTGTTATGGTAACAGTGAACTAAAGCTACATAATTATGCTCTGGTAGCCTATCTACTTCCACTTTTGGATCTCTCTCCCTCAACTTTTAGTAAAGGTCTTTTGGTCATATTCACAACTTCTTAGGTCCTTAAAAACCTATAGAAAGTTACAACCCTTAAATTTAGTTAGTTCTAATGGAAGTACATGATTTTCAATTTCTTTTTTCCCCTTTTTGTACGTTTTTGATTGTAAGAATACTTTACAAAAGGCTTACAGTTACATGAGCAAGGAAATGAGTGCATTTGGTATCGAGCATTGTTGCCTCCTCCGGGTAAATAAGATGAAAATTAAGAGCTTTGTAATATAGAAGCACACTAAAACTCTAGGAATACATTTTTCTTCATATGAGTATTTAGAAATGTGTGAAGCTTGAGATTTAACCTACTTGCAAGTTAATAATGAATTTGTCACATTTTCATGGATGCTAGGCAATTTATAATGCTCTTCGGTCAGAGACAAAAAGGACTTAATTTTTATAGCAATAGTGAAAGCCAGTGAGATATGTGTGTGTGTATGTGTGTGTGTATTTGTATATTTGAAGTGAATCTCTCAGCCCTCAGTGCCACTGAGTGAAGTAGTGATAGACATGTGAAACCTATACAAACAATGGGTTCTGACTTTGAGCAACTGCCATCTATATAATGAGAAATAGGCATGCTTGAACTTTACTCTGGAGGATGACAATAGCTTAGAAATAGCTTGCAAAAATATTCTTGCAAATATACTATAGAATATAGAGCAGCTAATGTTCACTTGAAGATAGGCAAATACTTGAGACTGCCGAAGAATTGTTCTTTTTCTTTTGTTTCTTGAAGGGTCCTAGCTACCAAGACCAATACATATTTCTCCTAATAAATACATAGATCTCCTTAAAAGTGAGGCATGACAATTTGTTGAGAATACTTATTCTTTTTCCAGCCCTAAGCCTTAAGATGAAGTAGAGACTTCAATCCTATCTAGAGTACAATTCAACAAATGACATAGATGGAGTTCATATTTTACACATTTAGAAGCTTTTCTCTTAGAGCCATTTCTTAATGCAGGTGTGGAAGAAATTAAGGAAAAAATAGGTCCACAAATATTTTTATGAAGATAGCCTATGTATTTTTAACAGTAATAAAGGATTATATTTCTGTTTTTTAGTGTGTGAATATTTACAGAGTATGGTACAAAGAACCAAAGTTTATTCCAGGGCCTATCATGGAATAGAATGTAGCAAATTTTCTATATATTGTTTGTATATTTAAAGAATTCACCTGTCTGACTTCTCCCCCGTTTTGATAAACAGAGCACCTGTTTGACATATGGAAATACAAACATTATTTTTCTACCTACAGGATTCTACACACTTTGCTGTCTACTAAACACAGAAAAGATTCATGCACAACCCTCATCTTCAAGGAGCAATTCTCAGTATCCCAAGTAGCTTGTGTTTATCTCCCACTCCTTTCCTCCAAGCTGTCAATCTAGGTGAGTGATGACTGAATTCTATAAGACAGAAAAGCTCAGATAATTCACAGGCATGCAGGCATGGAACCTTCTTCATTTGGATTATATTTTATCACGTCGTTGTGAGAACTTCAGCTTCCTTATTTGGTAACTGAGCTGTCCAGTTAACAGTGAATAGATGCATCTCATTATTTAAAATTTCATTTAACTGAAATTGGAAGAATTAATTCACATTTGAGGTTCAGTAGCCACATATAGCCAGTGGCTAGTCTATTAGACAATGCATATATGGAATATATCCATTATCACAGATGTTTCTGTTAGAACTGTTTTAGAATGTGTTTCTGCTTAAGGGATGGTCCATGTTCATAAACATAGTTGGTACTCAGACTGAAGATCAGACCAGAAAGGCTAGACACCCATGAAGTTAAGATATAGACATAAATTGCTCTACATAGGCACATTTATTTGTGAGGAAGAAAAGGATCAAACAGTCAACATCAGCAGAACCAACCCTCTCAACTCTAGGAATGAATATGTGAAAATTTTAGCAATTCTTTGCAGCTTTGCTTCTGTGATTGAAATTGGCTGTGCTGTTCTCAATGGTGATTTTGTTGGAAAATATAAATGTGTAATTATCACATTAGCTCACAGAAGAATTAGGGTTTGTGCTTTGTAAATGTCATTTGGTATTTACATGTGACATTTCAAATTCTCCTGGTATCAATACACCACAAATATCTTTCTGAGTTGTTTCTTTTGTTAATTTTGATTGTTCTTACAGCAGGCATTTAAAAAATTAGTGGAAAACTTAGGACTTTCTTGTGTTTTACAATCCCATTAGTACTCAGTAAGCTTAATAAAGAATGAGAATCCAAGAACTATGTGAAGAAATTGTATCTCCAATCACCTGTTCCCTTTCATTAATTACTGGAGCAAAGAAAACTGGCTCCTCAGAATCTCACCTTCAGAATTCAAGAATGAGGTGGGAAGAAAACAAGGAAAGAGACATAGTAATTTGCACTGAAGTTGCTGTGCTGTCACAATGAACACCTGTTCTCATGCAATCCTTTTGAATCCTACAGTTAGCTTTTTTGTGGTTTTTTTTTTTTTTTTTTTTTTTTTTGGTCGGTCATGGGGCTTGAACTCCGGGCCTGGGCGCTGTCCCTCAGCTCTTCAGCTCAAGGCGAGCGCTCTACCACTTGAGCTACAGCGCCACTTCTGGTTTTCTGGTGGTTTATTGGAGATAGGAGTCTCACGGTCTCTCCTGCCCGGGCTGGCTTTGAACCGCGATCCTCAGATCTCAGCCTCCTGAGTAGCTAGGATTACAGGCGCCCGGCTTTTTTGTGGTTTTTATTAGTATGACAAAGATGACTAACTTTCCCAGATTTAGAGTTGGAAATGTGTGGGACACATTCCTTTATCTATGGAATCTTCCTTAAAATTGCATCACATTTACTTTGGCTTTCGGTGCCTTTTCCATCCTTGTCGCAAGTATGTATTTCTACAAATGGAGATGTTGGTTCATCATTTGCCTTTAAATGATTAAATTATGTGGATTTGGGAGATTGTGTGATTTGCTGTAGAAGCAAGGTACTATGGGTAGGACCCTTTGGTCCATGTTGACATTCCTTTGTGGAATTCTTATTGGGGTCCTTACTCATGGACTCATGTACTTCTCTCCAAATTCCAGTACACTCCAGTAGAGTGTGGCCATGCATTAGAAATTTAAATAATGCCTATAATTCTTTTTAAAATATACTTTTAAATATAACATAAATAAACGCTTTTGTTTTGTTTTTTATTTTTTTAATATTATTGTCAAGGTGATGTACAGAGGGGTTACAGTTACATAAGTAAGGTTGTGATAACATTTCCTAACTTGTTTCCCCTCCCTCATTTTTCTTCCTCTTTCCCTCGCTCTCTCAATCACCCCCCCCAAGTGTACAGATCATTTCCAATATATTGTCACTTTTGATTTCCTTTAAGTAAATGTTTGTGCTGTCCCCATTCTGGAGCTCCACAAGGTGAACACTGGAACACCACAGTTAGACCCTTCTGCCACGCATATATGCATATACATATTTTCCTTCACTTTGGGGTCATATGTTTGTTTAATTATTCATTTGTTTATTGCCAAAACTGGAGCTTGAATTCGGGGCCT
Organism: Dipodomys merriami; assembly: GCF_024711535.1. NCBI lineage: Eukaryota > Metazoa > Chordata > Mammalia > Rodentia > Heteromyidae > Dipodomys > Dipodomys merriami. Next base: position 193,956 of record NW_027206426.1, on the reverse strand, counting down.
ACACATTGTTCTCTGCTTTTCTTTTTCCTCAACGCTAGCCACATCTCCATTTCTGGCATTTTGGTGGTTAAATAGATTTTCCTCCAGGGGCTGACTTTGAACCATGATCTTCAAATCTCACCCTTGTGAGTAGGTAGGATTACAGGTGTGAGCCTACTTTATAATTTGACTTTTCATCTCATTATATCATGTATATATTTTCTATCCAATAACATCCTTAGAAATTGCATAAGAACATCACTTATAATGATTACATGGGAGTCCAGTGCTTATATATTCCATAATTAATTGAACTGTCTCAATCACTGAAACTCTTTGTTGTCTCCATAATATTAAATGCATCATCAAATCATCCATCTTAATTTGGCTCATCTAAAATAGTAAGTTATTCCTCCCTGTGAAGTTAATCTTTTTCCCAGCATGAAGTTCCAGTTTTGTAACTTTTACACGCCTTACCCACTATAATGCCTTTGTCCAAAATCCCTCTTGCTATCATCATTTTTGTAAAACCCTTTTCCATGGCATTCCATTAATAGGAAGGCATATTTAACTAATACCAACTTAATGTCTTCATTTTCATGGGTATTGCATTTTAGCCTGGATCAGAATTTGATTCTAACAAGATTTTATTTTAATGGAAGAATCAGAACACCAATTGGAAGGCTGAGAGTACCCTTATGAACAATTTTTATCATTCATTGCTTGCTTTTGTTTTGGAATTTGAAGGCTAAAGATTGCCAGCTCATATATCCTCTGTTGTCACTGTATTTCATTCCGGTTCCCTGCATCTTGTATATACATTTTTTTTTTCTAATTTGGGGAGGGGAAGGGAAATAACAAAATGCTGAAGCAAGGATACAGGTTGACCAATTGTAACAATGAGATGTACAATACACTATGTTGAAAACGAACTTCACAATTTCATGATAGGGGGAAGGAGGAGTTGGGGAATAAGGAGGGAAGGGAATGTAGGGGGAAAACAAAGAGTGGGGTAACAATGCTTAAGAGGAAATGTACTCATTACCTTACTCATGTAACTGTAACCCCTCTATACAGTATCTTTACAATAAAATTTTTTTTTAAAAAAGATTACCAGCTCATACTCCCATGGTTAAATTGCTGTACACCTTAAATGATTTATATGGCTCAAAATGGGAAACCAAAAAGAAAGCAACTTTCAATATAGATTGTCTATTGTTGTAACACTGAGATGCCAAATGCAGTGCCAAGTGCACAGGAATCCAGAGTATAGTCATTAACCTCTAGAATTCTGAGTTGTTTTCTTTGGCTGGAAATCTCTTAATTGTAGTATACACAATATGCAGAAATGTCCTGAAAAAAATATTCTTGGAAAAAAACAGTTCTATACAATCAGGAAAATTTGTACCAAGTCAAAAAAAGGAAAATAAGACAAGAAAAATTCTATTCTATTCAGACTATTGGGTCTACCAATAGTCTGAAGAAGAGAAACAATTATTTAAGTGCGTTGTTATTCTAAATGTAATAATATAATGATATGCATTTAAATCGAACCTGATGATGAGCCATGAACTCTGCCTGGAGAGTTCAACAAAATCCTTCTTGCACAGTGTCTTGATACATAGGAAGGAGAAAATAAGTATTCTGTAAAATGATGAAAAGCTTATGAAGTGCAATAATCTCCAAATATTATGCTCAGGAAATGTAAAGTATCAGGAACAATGTAGCAGTGAATTGGAGAGTGAAATTGGAGCGATTGAAATGGTCATATAGCTTGGAGTTAAGGCACTTTCTTAATATGCACAGGGTCCTGGGTTCAATCCCCACCACTAAAAAGGAAGGAAGGAGAGAGACCAAGAAAGATTTGCGAGGTGGGCCTAACACCATCATAGAAAATTTATTCTCTAGCCCAGGATTTCATACTGTTAATTACACATTTTTACTGCATGGGAGATTATAAAAGTACAGTTGCCCAAGTCTCAGCCATTTTTATTTGAGTGGGTACAGATGTATCAACTTCAGCTGATATGACTTGGGGGCACCAGTAAAGCACCCAGGATAGAGATATCATGGTAGAACATATGTCTAGAACTTGAAAAAAGTTCTGTGAGACTTTTATTTCTGTAGAAAAATAAATGCCCATAGTATGTTAGCCTAAGTATGGATATAGAGTAGTCTGAGTTTAAATGTACCAATATACCAGTTTTTGCAACCTGGGGTAAATTACCTACCTCTCTTTAAGCCTCTGTTTCTTATTTTGGATATGGGAGCCAATGAGACTACAGTGCGAGTGTTCATAAAGTGTTTTCAGGCTATGCATTTTTAAAATTTGTTATAACTACTGTTAGTTGACTTGTTTATATAGTGTAAATTTGCACCAGGTGCTGATGAGCAAAGCAGAAGATAATGAGCAAAGCAGAAGATACTTGATGTCATTCTTTACACTCCAAAATTTGTGAAGTCAGAGTTGGACAACAGGGCAGTTTTTAAATTTTTCTGTATGGAGTCTTAGCATTTTTCAATATCAGAGGGCCTCTGGAAAGATGGAAAAAGAAAATAGAGAAACCAGGGCTGGGAAGGTGGCTCAGTGGTAGAGTGCTTGCCTTGCATGCATGAGGCCCTTAGTTTGATTCCTCAGCACCACAAAGCAGAAAAAGCCAGACGTAGAGCTGAGGCTCAATTGGAAGAGCTCTAGCCTTGAGCTGAAGAGCTGAGGGACAGCTCCCAGGCCCAGAGTTTAGGCCCCATGAACGACAAAAAAAAAAAAAAAAAAAAAAAGAAGAAAAAAACCACAACTGTTCTTTTCAGCTGGCTTAATGTTAGTCCTCTTGACGTATGATGACAAATTACCAGACACTGAATTGGTTATAAACAACAGATTTATTTCTACATTCTGGAGCCTGGAGGCCCAAGATTGCAATGCCAGCATAGTCAGGATTTTTGTTTTTCAGATTGATGCACTGTATTAAAGATCAGGATTGAAATCTATTCAGTTTTGTTTATTTAAATACCATTAATGAAGGCTTGCCTCCACGACTTAATTACCATCCACATATCCACATACACACACAAAGGACAACTTCTGTAACATTATATTTGAGATAGAATTTCAATATGTGAAATTGGATGAAGATTGTAAATAAATGTATTTTAATTGTACATTCTTTTTCTTTTCCCATAAGATTGTGGATCTAAGAACAGTAAGATCCAGACACTGAATTGATCTCAGAGCTGACCTCTGAGCCATTCTATGATTCTGGAGTATTATATTTATCTGGCTTAATCAATTCTCTGTGTTCACTACAAGATTATTTGGAGAATATATAAGATAATTACACCGCGAAGTTATTTAGAGAATTAATTCATATTGTTTACTTTTAATTTTTTGAGGTAAGTACTTGGATTCAAATTCAGAGCCTTGCATTTGCCAGGCAGGCACCTGACCACTGAATCATGCCACATCCAGCAATTTTTGCTTTGATTGATTGGTTGTTTGTTTGTTTTTTGGGTCCAGTTGTGGGGCCTGAACTCTGGGCCTGGGCGCTGTTCCTCAGCTCTTCACCTCAAGGCTAGCGCTCTACCACTTGAACCACAGTGCCACTTCTGGCTTTTTTCTTTTTGCTTATGTAGTGCTGAGGAATCAAACCCAGTGCCTCAGGCATGCAAGGCAAGCGCTCTACAACTGAGCCAACTTCCTACCCCCTGCTTTGATTGTTTTTGAGATAGAATCTTGTATTTGTTTATTCCTAGGATACCTGGATAGTGAACTTCCTAGTTTTATGTTCAACATAGGTAGGATGACAGCCATACATTGGCACACCCAGCTTTTATTGATTGAGATGGAGGTCTCTTGTATGTTTTCCAGCTTGAACTTGAGCTGCAACTATCGACATTTCCATTTTCAGAGTAGCTACGATTATATATGTTTATGAAAATTCTGAAAGTATGAGAAAATCCTCTAGAGTTACTAACCATACCCAGATTCTAGGTGATACACTAATGTTTATTCTGTCAAAAAATGTGTTTTGTGACAATTTTTTAAAATTTTTTATTGGCAAAATACCATACAGAGGGGTTACAATTACATGGGCAAGGTAATGAGTACATTTCTTATCAAGCATTGTTGCCTCCTCCATTGTTTTCCCTTTCCATCCCTTCCCATCTCCTCCCCTACCCCCCCAACTCCCCATCCCCAGTGAAAGTTGTAAAGTTCGTTATTCGACATAATGACTTGTATAGCTCATCATTGCAATGGGTCCAATGTATCCCTATTTAAAGGTTTGTTTTTGCCCTTTCCCTCCACAAATTATACCAACATCAAATATAATGAAAGCAGGGGTTATACCGTGGGGGAGGGACATACAAAGCAACAAAGAAATCATCTTATAAATATGTTAGAAACAATTTCAAGAAAAAAAAACATTTGAATACTTATCTTGTGGATCATTTCACCTAATATGAACTTATCTTACCTTTTCTGCTTGACTCAGACATATACTAGTTATTGCAAATAAGGGAAACCATGGGACTTATGTTTCTTTGGGCCTGGCTTACTTCACTTAATTTTTTCCAAGTCTTTCCATTCCCTAACAAATAGGGCAATGTCATTCTTTCTGATGGAGGCATAGAATTCCATTGTGTATATATACCACATTTTCTTGATCCATTCATCTAATGGGCATCTGGGTTGGTTTCATATGTTACCTATGGTAAATAATGTTGCAATAAGCATAGTTGTGCTGGTAGCTTTAGTGTGGTCTTGTTTGTGATCATTTGAGTAAATGCACAAAAAATGGGATTGCTGGGTTATAGGGGAGCTTTACGTGGAGTCTTTTGAGGAAACTCCATACTACTTTCCAAAGTGGTTGAACAACTTTACACAACCACCAACAATGCGGTAAGGTTCCATTCTGTCCCCATCTCCTCCAGCATCTGTTATTAGAGTTCTTGACTCGAGCCATTCTAACTGGGCTGAGGTGGTATTTCAATGTTGTGCTGATTTGCATTTCTTTTATGGCTAGAGAAGTTGAGCATTTCTTCATATGTCTATTGGCCATCCTTCTTTCCTCTTCAGAGAAGTTTCTCTTTAAGTCTTTAGCCCACTTACTTATTGGGCAGTTGTTTCTTTGAGGATTTGTTGTCGGGGGATTTAATTTTTTGAGTTCCAGGTATATTTTAGATATGAGACCCTTGTCCATTGTATGGCTAATGAAGATCTTCTCCCAATCTGTGGGCTTTCTATTGATCTTGCTAGCTATGTCCTTTGCCTTGCAGAAGCCCTGCAATTTCACGCAATCCCATTTGTCCAACCTTTCTTTGATTTGTTATGTTTCTGGGTCTTTATTAATAAAATTTCAGCCTGTGCTAAGTATACCTAGGGTTTCTCCTATTGCATCCTGTAATGTTTACAGAGTGTCTGCTTTGACTCCAAGGTCTTTGATCCATTTGGAGTTGATTCTTGTGTAGGGTGATATATAAGGATCTAGCTTTGTTTTTTTTTTTACAAGGTATTAACCAATTTTGCCAGCACCATTTACTTAAAAGGCTGTCTTTCTTCCATTCTAATTTTTTAGCTTCCTTATCGAAGATTAGATTGCTATATATCTGTAGGTTCAATTCTATTCCATTGGTCCTGAGGTGTGTTCTTGTGCCAGTACTGTTTTGAATATTATGGCATTGTAGTAGAGTTTGAAATTTGGTATTGATATTCCTCCAGCACTGTTCTTTCTGTTAAGGATCTTTTTTGCTATTCAGGGTTTTTTATTGTTCCATATGAATTTTTGGATTGTCTCTTCTATTCCTTGAAGAATGAGTTTGGGATATTGATAGGTATTGCATTGAATTTGTAGATAGCCTTGAGAAGCATTGCCATTTTCATGATGTTGCTCCTTCCAATCCAGGAGCATGGAAGTTTTTACCACTTTCTAAGTTCTGTTTTGATTTCCTTTTTCAGGGTTTTAAAGTTTTCATCATAGAGGTCCTTCATTTCTTTGGTTAAGTTAATTCCTAGGTATTTTTGTGGAGCTATTACAAATGGAGTTGCTTTCCTGATTTCAGCCACCCTTTTCTCATTGTTGACATACAGAAAAGCCATTGGTCTTTGAAGGTTAAATTTATACCCTGCTACTTTGCCCAAGTTTTGCATAAGCTTGAATAATTTGGGAGTGGAGTCCGTGGGATTCTTTAAATACAAGATCATATCATCTGCAAAGAGGGAGAGTTTTACTTCATCTTTCCTTATTTGTATCCATTTTATGTTTGCATCTTGTCTTATTGCTGTAGCTAGGCATTCTAATACTGGATTGAAGAAAAGTGGCGAGAATGGACAGCCTTGTCTTGTTCCTGATTTAAGAGGAAATGACTAGTTTTTCACCATTAAGTATAATGCTGGCTGTAAGTTTGTCATATACAGTCTTTATTTTATTGAGAAATGTTCCCTGGATTCCTAATTTTTCCAGAGCCTTCATCATCAATGGGTGTTGAATCTTGTCAAATGCCTTTTCTGCATCTATTGAGATAACCATGTGGTTCTTATCCTTGCTCCTGTTAATGTGATGAATTATATTAATTGATTTGCGTATATTGACCCAGCTTTGCATCCCTGAAATGAATCCTGTTTGATGTGGTGTATGATTTTTTGGATGAATTGTTGAAGTCAATTGGCCAAAATTTTGTTGAGAAGTTTTGCATCAATGTTCATCAAAGAAACGGGTCTATCGTTCTCTTTCTTTGATGAGTCCCTGCCTGGTTTTAGGATGAGGGTTATGATGTCTTCATAGAATGAGTTCAGTAGTGAACTTTCTCTTTGAGTTTCATTGAAGGGCTATTGGTGTGAGCTCTGCTTTGAAGGCCTTGTAGAATTCTGCTGTAAATCTGTGTGGTCTTGGGCTTTTCTTAGATGGGACTTCTCTTATTGCTGTTTCTATCTCAATGCTTGATATGGGCCTGTTAAAATGGTTTAACTCATCTTGGTTTAGTTTCAGCATGTTGATATTTGCTAGGAAAAGGTCCATTTCTGCCAAGTTCTCAAACTTATTAGCATAGTTTTGAGAAGTATTCCCTTATAATGTTCTGAATCTTGGTTGTTTCTCTGGTGGTTTCCATTCTCATCTCTGAGTTTATTTATTTGGGTGTGTTCTCATCTTTTTCTGATAAGATTTGCGAAGGGTCTGTCAATTTTGTTAATTTTTTCAAAGAACCAACTCATTGTTTTATTGAATCTTTCTATGTTTTATTTGGATTCTAATTCATTTAATTCTGATTTAAATTTAATTATTTCTTTCCATCAACTGGATTGGGGTTTATATTGCTGCTCTTTTTCAAGGAGTTTCAGATGTCTCATTAAATTGTTGGTTTCAGATCTCTCCAACTTGCTTCTGAGTACTGCCTTTTCTGTGTCCCAGGGGAGCTAGTAATTTGTGTGTTCCTTTTTGTTGAATATCATGAACATTTGAATTTCCTTTCTAATCTCTTACATGACTTACTGGTGATTCAACAGTGTGTTGTTCAGCATCCAAGTGTTACAGGACTTTCTTTGGTAGCTTTTGGTGTTGAATTCTAATTTTATTTCCTTGTGGTCTGAGAAAATGCAAGGTATAACTTCAATATTCCTGAATTTGGAGGTTTGCTTTGTGACCTAAAATGTTTCTATTTTGCAAAATGTTCTTTGTGCTGCTGAGAAAAACGTGTATTCTGATGCTGCTGGGTGAAATATTCGGTAGATGTCTGTTAAATCTAGTTGATCCTTTCAGTTGTTTAGATCTGCAGTTTCTTTATTGAGTTTTTGCCGAGTTGATCTATCTAGTGGGGATAGTTGTGTGTTAAAGTCCCCAACAATAATGTCTTTGGATCTATGTGGGATTTGAGGGAAAGCAGTGTTTCTTGGAGAAATTTGGGTGCTCTGTTGTTTGGCAAATAGATATTTAGAATTGTAATATGCTCCTGAAGGGCGATCCCTTAATTAGTATGTAGCGACCTTCTTTTTCTCTTCTAACTAATTTTAATTTGAAGTCTATTTTATCTGATATTAGGATTGCAACTCCCGCCTGTTTATGGGGGTCATTTGCTTGGTAGATTTTATTCCAGTCTTTCACTTTGAAAATGTGTTTGTTTTTATGGGCAAGGTGTGGTCCTGAAGGCAGCAGATAGAAGGATCTTGCTTTGTAGTCCAATTAGACAATCTTTGTCGCTTAATTGGTGAGTTAAGTCCGGTAATGTTGAGAGATAGAACTGAGAGGTATTTTTTTTATTGTGAAAATACCGTACAGATGGATTATGATTACATGAGCAATATAATGAGTACATTTCTTATCAAGCATTGTTGCTTCCTCCTTTGTTTCTTCTTTCCACCCCTTCTCAGACCCCTCCTTACCCGATCCCCATCCCCCCCACCAAAGTTGTAAAGTTCATTTTTCAACATAACAACTGGTACATCTCATTGATGTAATGATTTCACCTGTATTCCTATTTAAACGATTTGTTTTTTTCCCTTCACCTCCACAAATTATACCAGCATCAAATACAGTGAAAGCTGGGGTTATTTTTGTTATGTCGAAAAACGAACTTTACAACTTTGGCCAGGGGATGTGGGAGGGAGGAAGTGGGGATCAGTGTGGGGAGATATGGAAGGGATGTGTAGGGGAAACAAAGGAGGAGGTAACAATGGTTGAAAAGAAATATACTCATTACCTTGCCCATGTAATTGTAATGCCTCTGTACGGAATTTTCACAATAATAAAACTTCTAAAAATGTTTATCACTTATTATAATTCAAATACCAAACAAGAGTAATTTTATATAATCATTAAAATATCATTTTATTACTATCATAAAATAGAATAAAAGGCCAGTCCCAATTATTACCTATCATTATTCTTAATTCCTAATCATTACCTAAATATCTTAAACAATCTAAATAGTCATTTCTTTAACATAGACGTAAATATTCTATCTTTTTTACTTAACATTTTCCAGGGGCATATATTCATGTTTCTAAAAGATGTTCACAGCAGTTAAAAGATGCGTTTGTGAAATTAATGTGATACATGTTGTTGTTGTTGTTGTTTTCAAGGCCTGGGCATTGTCCCTAAGCCTTTTTGTGCTCAAGGCCAGCACTGCACAACTTGAAGCACAGGGCTAATTTCTGTTTTTGAGTGGTTAATTGGAGATAAGGATCTAACAAGTACTTTTCTGTCCGGGGTAGATGTGAAAACAATTGTTAGATCTCAGCCACCAGACTAGCTAGAATTATAGACGTGAGTTACTGGCACTTAGTTTGATAATTTTTTTTAAAATTTTAATTATGTTTTAAGATGTTTGTTTCACTATAGTGCACATAATTCTATACATAAATTTAGGTATATATATATATGCTGATGACAAATTCCCTCTAAAAATGTATGTCTTTCTACACATAACATTTATACACACACACACACACACACACACACACACACATATTTTTGAAGACAGACTCCCTCTAAAACTTTTTTTTGGGTCCGGTTGTGGGGCCTGAACTCTGGGGCTGGGCGTTGTTCCTCAGCTCTTCAGCTCAAGGCTAGCGCTCTACCACTTGAGCCACAGTGCCACTTCCAGCTTTTTTCTTTTTTGCTTATGTGGTGCTGAGGAATCAAAACCAGGGCCTCATGCATGCAAGGCAAGCACTCTACCACTGAGCCATCTTCCCAGCCCATCCCTATAAAACTTTTATGCTACTATTTTTTATCTTTTTCATTTCGAAGATATACAATCTATTTTTCCAAAAGTTTCCTAGAGTAAAATGACTAATATTTCACTAGAAAGTAGAGTATATTATTTTCAATGTAATTTTAGATATACACATAATGTTATAGTAACATTTATAGTATATTACTTGAAAAAATTCTGTTCAAACCCTTAAATATTTGTGTGGAATGACAGGGAGAGAGGAAGTTAATTCATACTGGTTAGGAATGTGCAATGCTTCAAAAATCTGTCCAATAATTTGTTATAATCACATAGTCAAGCTATCTGTTATGGTTTAGTTTTTTTGTTTCTTTATTTATTCAAAAATTTAACATGGATGCATGCACAGTGGTAATATTAAAATTATTAATAAAAATACAAATAATACAAAATCATAGACACATATCAGACTTTCAATAATTAGCACTTATGATGCTAATAATAATTTTGTTGAAGATGATGATGACTACAGTGTACCCTGATAATGACAATGATATGATTTAAAAGGAAAAATTTTTAGACATCTTTGAAGCTAGATTTCCCACATTGAATACATAGTAATAAACAGCATTGGATTACATACAATAAGAAACAAGAGGAGAGTTTCAATATCAAGAAATACAATCACATAATCAGGTGAGACAGTAAAAACCCTAATGTTATTCTTGAAGTCTCTCTAATGTATACTCACTTTTTTTGGTGGAATTGTTTGCTTGTAAATAAAATCGTTTATTTCTACATGTTGATTATCCCACATAGATAAAATATAATAAGCTGAGTGCTTTGTTATCAAATGATCTTGTTTGTTCTAGCCTTGGGAACTTAGGAGAAAGCCTTTCACCACCTACATAGCCAGTGGCTTGTTTATCTATTCCTAGAAGGTAACAACACATGCCTCAAGCATGCTTCACTCATTAGGCAGAAATCCTTGGTCAGTTTCAGTTTCTATCCAGTTCACTGGAGAAAATCTGTGTATAAATTGATGAAGAACACTTGGCAACAGATAAAGCAGTAAGAAAAATTTTGATGGAGTACAATTAGTTTTCAACTTAGTGTGATTAGTTCAAGTAACATTCTTATATAGATAATATTCAATAACCAATGTTTTCCAATGATATGTTGAGTATGTTCTTCAATACAGATGTAGACACATGACCCAATTTACATAATACCACTTACATATCTGTAGGTGCCTTAAAAGGACACAGGCCTTAGATCCAGGAGGTAAAATTTATTTTTACTTCTGGATGAAACAATTTGTGACTTTATACCAACAAACTGAATTTGATTCTTTCCTTATTTGTAAGCTAAGGTGGAAAATGTAAGGACTCTTCACTTTTCTTTTTTCTTGCTCTAGGAGTAAGCAAATGTATTCCTCAATATTTCTGGTAGATTACATCCATTTACAGATGAGAAATGCAAGGCCCAACAGTCAATATAGTGAGTAAATAATGATACTAGAATTTGTGTCTGAGCTCTTCCCTCTGCATGCTTACAAGGAGCAGTAATTTGGTGATGGAGAGGATCAATATGAAAAGACTATGGGGAAAAAAACATACTTTGTAAAAAGTTGTTTAAGACTAGGTGACCAGTGATGAGTACATGAAACAGACTTGTGTCAGGGGCATAAAAAGGAGTACATAGAAATCATATTAGTGCTGGGTGCCAGTGGCTCATTCCTGTAATCCTATCTACTCAAGAGGCTGAGATCTGAGGATCACGGTTCAAAGCCAGCCCAGGCAGAAAATTCCATGAAACTCTGATCTCCAATAAATACCACTAGAAAACCCAAAGTGGTGCTGTGGCTCAAGAGGTAGAGTGCTCGCCTTGAGCTGAAGAGCACAGGGACGGTACCCAGGCCCAGAGTACAAGCCCCACGACCAACAAAAACAAAAACAAACAAACAAAACAAGAAATCATATTAGTGACAGAAACTGAGAACATCTTGATCATTCATCGTATCTAATGGGTGGGAGTAGAAGGATAAGAAGAAATCTAAAGGGTTCTACATCTATGACCAGGCAAATGTGTTAGTGATATTCTTGGTGATAAGGATTACAGGTGAAAATGATGGATTTAGGGGAAAAAACTCTCTGATAGTTCTAAAGTTTATATTAAACAGATGCAAAGATATATCTTTTTATTTATTTTTATTTTTATTTTTGGGTCCGGTCGTGGGGCCTGAACTCTGGGCCTGGGCGCTGTCCCTCAGCTCTTCAGCTCAAGGCTAGCGCTCTACCACTTGAGCCACAGTGTCACTTCTGGCTTTTTTTCTTTTTGCTTCTGTGGTGCTGGGGAATCGAACCCAGGGCCTCATGCATGCAAGTCAAGCGCTCTACCACTGAGCTACCTTCCCAGCCCAATAGATCTTTTTAGACATCATCAAAATATCCTCGACCATGAATATGAAAAAGAATGATAAAATTGGGGGTATTATTAAAGGGAAGAGGAAAAGAAAAGTTATGACATAAGTGTAAGCAATTTGAGCACCAGTGTGGACAAGATTGGAAGAAAGAGATAAATAAGGAAACAAGAAAGTAATAAAAACAGATTTACAGAAGTAAAGAAAGGAAAGAATTTGCAGGAAGAAAAGGTCAAAACTTACAGAGGTATTGAAGGAAATATGCTATTTGGATTTGAAAACTAAAAGGACATAGACAAGTTCAATAAGAACAGTGTTTTGGTGAACTGGTAGAGATGTAAGTCATATTGATAAAATTTTGAGATATGAAATAAAACTCTAGATCCATGAATTCAACAGATCCTGTTGATTTTAAATGTTGGGAACAAATGCTCTTATCCTGACCTTAGAAGTATTATACAGATGTAACTGTCATGACCTTTACTTAGAGATATTCTGTGAATATTTTTGAAGACTGGCCAGGAGATTATGGATTGAACTACAGCAAAGACAAGCCTAATTTGCCCTACAGTTCCAAAGAGTGACCCATGTATCCACATCAGTTTGGGATTTTATAGAAATATCATTAGATATGTTTGGACATCTTATCAGCCTATTCATTATAAATGTAGAACAAGTAACATCAAGTATTAGGTTGAACTTACAGTTTTACTGATGTTACTGAAGACTCCTCAAATTGATTCTTCTTTAGAATAGAAAATGCCTCAGTAGCCATTGAGATGTCATAACTGCCATATGCTCTATTTAAATCTAATTCTTTTTTGGGGGGGGGTCCGGACATGGGGGCCTGAACTCTGGGCCTGGGCGCTGTCCCTCAGCTCTTCAGCTCAAAGCTAGCACTGTACCACTTGAGCCACAGTGCCACTCCAGCTTTTTTCTTTTTGCTTATGTGGTGCTGAGGAATCGAACCCAGGGCCTCAGGCATGCAAGGCAAGCGCTCTACCACTGAGCCACCTTCCCAGCCCCTTAAATCTAATTCTTGTTAGGGATATCTCCATGCTGAAATAACCCTGCCAATCAACCTGCCACAAATTCTTGTATGTAGGAAATGCTCTTATAAACTTCAAGCTTTTATTGAATGGAAGAGTTCAGACATTACCCTCCCCACAAGGATTAAATGCCTAAAAAATAAGACATTTTGCTTTAATGCCTTTCTTTCATTTTCTGATACACATATGCAAGTAGGGAAGGATTCTGATGTAACAATAATACAATGGTGACTTGTAATAACACAATGTCTACAATGGTGACTTGTAATAACACAATGTCTAGGATCTAGTGTTAATTCAGTTACGTACTAATTAGTTCCAAAGTGTGTGGATATTTATATTTCTCCTGGGTAAACTAATGAGCTCCAAGAAAATATCCCTAAGGAGCCTTCCAATTCAAATATCAGTGTTTGTCTCAAAACGCTTTAAATTCTACACCCTTTAATGTGGACATAGAGTTATACTGTGGAACTTTTCTCCTCAGAAAGTGAGTACTACCCTATTGGTTAACATGGACAAAGTACCTTCATACATAGAATGGGTGTGTGCAAACAAGAAGTGGTAGATTGTCAATGTCTAGTGCATTGAGGTCCCTGGGTAAGGGTCATGAAATCATCAGGACACAGGGGATGCAGTGTGCAAACAGCAATTGCCACTGCATGCTGTGTTTTATTGTTAGTGGGTATTTAAAGACAAGCAAGCATAATCTTTGCCAAGATTTGGTTAGAAAACATTCACACAAAAAATTTCCACAGATACATTTTTACTTAACCTATGAGACAATGTCAAGGTACATTATTATCTAAACTATTTTAGAGCAAGCTCAAACCACTTCTCCAATCTCAGGAAAATGCTTGACCAGCTGTTCATCTATGCTTAAGCAAGCAGAAGAGCCACTTCCTCAGCTCTCAGGAATCTGTGACATGTGTCTGGAGATAGGGAGAGAGAACATTTTCCCTCTCTAGCCTGGCATTCCAAGAGCTTTCCTAATCCCAAACACAGTCCTCAGACAATCCCGAGGCTGGAGCCTGCATCATTCTGCCCCCTCAACATAGACCCTGAGTCTTCACAATCTCCTTTTTTCTTTTGTTTTAAAAGTAAAGCTTTTTGGTGGACCAAGAATGTTCAATAAAGCCCTTAATTATGTTTTTCAAAAAAAAAAAAAAAAAGTAAAGCTTTCCACAGGGTTATCATAGAAGCTTGCATTGGCTTCATAAAAATCAAATATAACAGCACAAGCGCAAACAGAATAATAACAATCATAATTTCCATACCACTAGCAGTATGTGAAATGCTTTGTAGTATTCCTTTCAGATCCAACCCTTCCAACTGTTTAATAAATGTATCAGCAATATTAGAAGCATCAACCTTTGTAAATTGTTTACCAAAAATATCATGTAAATTAAATTGTAACTGAGCAATCAATTGAGCAGCAGTAGAATTTTTAGATAAATACTGTTGTATTATATTCCGATCATGTAAAGATTTATTATATTTTACATTAGTAATGTAAAAGGTAGTCGAATTTTAATCACATTTTAACAATAACTGTTTTCCACAACCAATAACTTTTTTCCTAACCATCCCACTGTCTGTTTAACAACATTAATCTGTGTTTGTAATCAAGCATCAATTTCTACCTGTGAGACACACAATTCATGTGAATCCCGGTGCCATTCTTCCACAAAGTGATTAGCTTGTAAGGAAGTGTGCAGGGCAATTCCAGACACCGCAGCAACAGTGGTAATAGCAATTAAGCTTAAAATCACAGCCACAGTGGCTCCAATCATACGTTTTGTACGTTTTAGCAGTTTGGTAAAAAATTCAATAACAACACTATCCAAAGGATTTTGGGACCATTCTCTTCCTAATTTAACAGGTAGCCAAATATAAGTTCCTTGTTGTAAAATCATAATACTATCACTGTCATTAAAATTAAGAGAGGAATTAACACAAGAATACAGGCGACAATTGAAACAAGAAATAGTAGGATAAAATGTAAAGTTTCCCATCAAAAATGCATAAGGCAGGGATACACAAGCAGTTACATTATAAGATTTATACAAAGTAAAATTATAAGTGGACGCAGAGTTCGCCGTCCCCGAAAAACGATCCATTTGATAGCATCACGGGTTTTAGCGCCGCTGCGACCTTCCAAAGATGAGTTTGAACAGCAGTGGGTGCAGCCATGAAAGCCCATCGAGCATCTGTAATGCCTCCATCTCCCCAGGCCATCAATCGAGCTCCAATTAATGGCATCCGGCATCCTAGTAACATTTGTGTTTTTTTTTTTTTTTTTTTTTTAATTTTTTTTATTGTAGAGATACTATACAGAGGGTTACAGTTACATGAGTGAGGTAATGAGTACACTTCCACTTCCTCTTGAACATTGTTACCCCCTCCATTGTTTTCCCCCTACCATCCCCTCCCTCCCTCCCTTCCCCAAGGTTCTTTTTTTTTTTCTTTTTTTTGATCGTGATTAAGTGATTACTTAATTTCCGGAAATTCACAGTATTGTGGAATAATGATGCTCATTTAAAGTCACAAGTTCATTCTAACTTTCCTGGAGCAAATTGTCTATCACAGTCTATAATATATAACGGTGCTCATATGTTATATACCATATATGTGATCAGCAGCATGGGGATATTTAGTAGTGGTTCAACCAGATGAGTGGGAGTTCTTTGTTTCTTAAGTCCTGTTAGTTTTGTCATATCACCTAACATTTTGGATTCATCATCCACTTATCAGGGAGACCATGTACTGTTTGTCTCTTCGTTCTTGGCTTACCTCGCTCAACATGATTCCTTCTAGCTCCATCCATTTCCCTGCAAATGCCATTATTTTGTCATTTCTAATGGCTGCATAATATTCCATTGTGTATAGATACCACAATTTTTGGATCCATTCATCTGTGGTGGGGCATCTAGGTTGTTTCCATATCCTAGCTATTGCGAACAGTGCTGCAATAAACATGGAGGTGCATGTGTCCTTGTATATTGGTTCCTGTTGTTCAGGGTAGATGCCTAGAAGTGGTATGACTGGGTCGTAAGGGAGGTCAATCTTTAGCTTTCTAAGGACCCTCCAGACTGCTTTCCAAAGTGGTTGTATGAGTGTACATTCCCACCAGCAGTGTAATAGCGTTCCTCGTTCTCCACATCCCCTCCAGCATTTGTCGTTGGCTGATTTGTGGATGTGGGACATTCTGACTGGGGTAAGGTGGTATCTCAGGGTTGTCTTTATTTGCATTTCCTTCACCACCAGGGATGATGAACATTTCCTCATGTGTTTCTTTGCCATTTTTATTTCTTCATTTGAGAAGTCCCTCTTTAGTTCCCTTGCCCATTTAGTAATTGGTGTGTTGGGTTTGGGAGGGATTAGTTTCTTGAGTTCCCTGTATATGCAGGATGTTAACCCCTTGTCTGATATATTGCTGGTAAATATTTTTTCCCAATTAGTTGGTTGTCTTTCTAGCTTGGTTGCTATAGCTTTAGCTGTGCAGAAGCTTTTTATTTTAAGGTAGTCCCATTTGTCGAGTCTCTCTCCAATTTGTTGTGACCCTGGGACTCTGTTCAGGAAGTTCCTTCCTGTGCCTATTAGTTCAAGTGTCTCTCCTACTCTGTCCTGCAGTAGTTTCAGAGATTCAGGTTTAATGTTAAGGTCTTTAATCCATTTTGAGTTGATGTTGGTGCATGGTGATAGGCTGGGGTCCACTTTTAGTTTTCTGCATGTGGCTGCCCAGTTTTCCCAGCACCAGCGGTTGAAGAGGCTGTGTTTCTTCCATTGTATGTCTTTGGCTCCTTTGTCGAATATCAGCTGGCTGTAGGCCTGTGGATTTATTTCTGGATCTTCTATTCTGTTCCATTGGTCTTCGGGTCTGTTTTTGTGCCAGTACCATGCTGTCTTTGTTATTATAGCTCTGTAGTAGAGTTTGAAGTTCGGCATGGATAGCCCTCCCATATTGTCTTTATCCCCTAGAATTGTTTTGGCTATTCTAGGTCTTTTGTTGTTCCATATGAATTTTTGGACTGTTTTCTGTATTTCAGTGATGTACGTCATTGGGATTTTAATAGGAATTGCGTTGAATTTGTATATTAGTTTTGGAAGTATTACCATCTTTACTATATTAAGTCGGCCTATCCAGGAGCATGGGAGGTCTTTCCATTTCCTAGTGTCTTCTGCAATTTCTTTCTTTAACTTTTTATAGTTCTCATTAAATAGTTCTTTTACATCTTTGGTTAGGTTAATTCCTAAATATTTTATTTTTCGGGAGGTTATTGTGAATGGGGTTGCTCCCTTTATTTCCCTCTCTTCCTGTACATTATCAGTGTATAGGAAGGCAACTGATTTTTGTGGGTTTATTTTGTATCCTGCTATTTTGCCAAAGTGATTTATGATTTCTAAGAGTTTGGGGATGGAGTTTTTGGGATCGTGGAGGTATAGTATCATGTCGTCTGCAAAAAGGGATAGTTTAACTTCTTCTTTTCCTATGAGGATCCCTTTAATGTCTTTTTCTTGCCTTATTGCCCTGGCTAAGGGTTCTAGGACTATATTGAAGAGGAGTGGAGACAGTGGGCATCCTTGCCTTGTTCCTGATTTTAGGAGAATTGGTTGTAGCTTTTCCCCATTAAGTATAATATTGGCTATTGGTCTGTCATAAATGGCTTTTATTGTTTTTAGAAATGTTCCTTCTATTCCTATTTTCTCCAGAGCTTTTAGCATGAATGAATGTTGAATTTTGTCAAAGGCCTTTTCTGCATCTGTAGCGATAATCATGTGATTCTTGACCGTGGCTCTGTTGATATGTTGGATTACATTTATTGACTTACGTATGTTAAACCATCCCTGTGTCTCTGGGATGAAGCCTACCTGGTCATAGTGAATTATTTTTTTTATGTGTTTCTGGATTCTGTTAGCTAGAATCTTGTTAAGGATCTTTGCATCTGTGTTCATCAAGGAGATTGGCCTGTAATTCTCCTTTTTGGTTGGGTCTTTGCCTGGTTTGGGGATGAGTGTGATATTGGCTTCGTAGAATGAGTTTGGGATAGCTCCTTCCTTCTCTGTTTCTCTGAAGAGCTTGAGGAGTATGGGTATTAGTTCTTGTTTAAAGGTCTTATAGAATTCTGCTGTGAATCCATCTGGTCCTGGGCTTTTTTTTGTTGGAAGACTTTTGATAGCTTCCTGTATCTCATTATAGGATATTGGCTTATTTAATTGGTTAACTTCTTCTTTGCTCAGTTTGGGCAACTTGTATTTCTCTAAAAATGCATCCATTTCTGCCCGATTTTCTTCCTTTAGAGAGTATAGCTTTTGAAAGTAGTCTGTTAGAATTGTTTGGATATCTTGGGTACGTGTGGTGATGTTTCCCGTGGCATCCCTAATCCTATTAATATGGGTTTCCTCTCTTCTTTTTTTAATTAATCTAGCCAATGGGCCATCAATTTTGTTTATTTTTTCAAAGAACCAGCTTTTTGTTTGGTTTATTTTGGTTATGGTTTTCTGATTTTCTAATTGGTTAATCTCTGCTTTTAATTTGGTTATCTGGCTTCTTCTAGTAGCTTTAGGTTCCATTTTTTCCTGTTTTTCTAGCTGTTTTAATTGCAACGTGAGATTATTTACTTGGTCTGTCTCCATTCTCTTGATGTGGGCACTGAGGGCAATAAATTTGCCCCTCAGGACTGCTTTTGCTGTGTCCCACAAGTTTCTTTGTGAGGTGTTTTCATTTTCATTGAGTTGTAGGAAATGCTTTATTTCTTCTCTGATCTCTTCTGTTATCCAGGCATTGTTAAGGAGTGTGCTGTTCAATTTCCATGTATTGGAGAAATTTCTGCGGTATGCTTTGTTATTGAGAGCTAGCTTGATTCCACTGTGGTCAGATAGGATACAGGGGATTATGTCGATCCCTTTGTATTTGCTTAAGTTCCTTGCATGAACTATGATATGGTCTATTTTGGAGAAAGTTCCATGAGCTGCTGAGAAGAATGTGTACTGTGTTGTTTTAGGGTGAAATACTCGGTAGATGTCAGTTAATTCCGCTTGCAGTATGGCCTCTCTTAATTCGGTAGCTTCTTTGCCAATCCTCTGGTTGGTAGACCTGTCCTTTGGTGAGAGTGGTGTGTTAAAGTCTCCTAGTATTATCGTATTGGGATCTATTTTATTCTGTAAGTTTGAGAGCATTTGTTTGACATATCTGGGTGCACCAATATTTGGGGCATATAAGTTGATGATGGTTATATCCTCCTCTTGGATTGTTCCCTTTATTAATATGTAGTGTCCGTCCTTGTCTTTCTGTACTGATTTTAATGAAAAGTTTATTTTGTCAGATATCAGGATAGCTACACCTGCTTTCTTACTGGGGGCGTTTGATTGGTAGATCCTTTTCCACCCCTTCACTCTGAGTTTGTTTGTATGTTTGGCTGAGAGGTGGGTCTCCTGAAGGCAACAGATGGATGGGTCTTGTTTTCTTATCCAGTCCTCAGTTCGTTTTCTTTTAATTGGCGAATTCAGCCCATTTATATTAAGAGAAAGTATAGAGAGATGCATTGTTGTCCCTGCCATTCCGTTTTCCTAAGTTTTTCTTTTTTCCTTTCCTCCTGTGCTTGCTCAGTTAGACTTTGAGTAATGCCTGTTTGGGGCAGGCCCCAGTTCCTGGCTGCTTTCTTCAGGTTGTGTCCCCCCTCTTAGAATTCTTTGTAATGCTGGCTTAATGTTTATGAATTCATTTAGTTTTTCTTTGCTATTAAAAGTTTTCAGTTCTCCATCAAATGTGAATGCTAGCTTTGCCGGGTAGATCAGTCTGGGTTGGCAGTTATTGGCTCTCAGGGCTCGTATGGTGCTTTCCCAGGCTTTTCTTGCATTCATTGTTTGTGTGGAGAGATCTGCAGTAATTCTTATTTTTTTCCCATTGTAGTATAGCTCCTTCTTCATTTTTGCTGCATGCAGGATTGTTTCCTTATTATTCAGATCTATCATTTTTACTATAATGTGTCTAGAAGTGTTTCTCCTGGGGTCTTGCTTGTTGGGTGTTCGATAAGCTTTTGTGATGTAGTTAAGATGGTCGTTTTTGAGGTGGGGAAAATTTTCATTGATTATCTTGTTAAATAGGTGTTGCATTCCCTTGCTCTGGAATTCCTCACCTTCGTCCACTCCAATTATGCGAAGGTTAAATTTTTTAGCATTATCTGCTTGCTCTTGAATATCCCTTTGGTTTAATTTGAGTAATTTTTCCATATCTGTCACTTTTTGGTCCAGTTGGTGTATTCTGTCTTCTGTATCTGACACTCGACCTTCCATTTCATTCACTCTGTTGACAGTGGCTTCTATTGTGGTTTGCATGGAGGAAATGGATCCCTTTATGGATTCAATGTTGGTTCTCAGAGTACTGATCTCACCTCTCAATGAGGTATGCATTACCTCTAATTTGGCGTTTATCTCACTTCTTATTGAGGTTTGTGCAGCTTCTATTTTTGCATGCATCTCTTGTTTGATACCCTGTATCTCTTTGGATAGTTCATCCTTGTGC
Source organism: Dipodomys merriami (assembly GCF_024711535.1). Taxonomy (NCBI): domain Eukaryota; kingdom Metazoa; phylum Chordata; class Mammalia; order Rodentia; family Heteromyidae; genus Dipodomys; species Dipodomys merriami. The sequence goes on along the minus strand of NW_027206426.1, from coordinate 173,321 downwards.
TCTTTCAATTTCTGATAAATTTCTCGCTTTATTTCTTGAGTCATTGCCTCCAGCAACCCTTGGAAGTAGCCTTTGTCTTCCATTCCTGCTTTGCTCCCACTGGGGCTCTCCCCTGTGTGGCTGCTGGCTTTTGGGGTGAGCTTGCTGTCCTGGGTGGTAGTAAACCTTGTGATTTTTCTCTGTGATTTTCGCATGGAGGTTCAGGAGACTGCTCTTCAATTTTGTTTTGGTGTGTCTGTCTTTGCTTGGTTGCTGATTCTGTATTGGTAGAGAGAGTCTGTGCCTGATCTGGGTTCTGTTGGGAGCCTATTTCCAGCTGCTATTCTGACTTACTTAGGATTCTCAGCTCTCTGCTGTAGATTGCTGACAGTTCCCGCCTTTGGAAGGGTTGAGCAGCCTAGACTGCTTGTGTTTGCTCCTACGGGTGCTCTTGTGAAGAACAGATGCTCTGGATGCACTCTCCCAAATGCTGGAGTCTGCTATGGACTCCTGATGTGTTTTTGTTTATTTGTTTTGGGCTGGTTGTGGGCTTGAACTCTAGGTTTGGGTGCTGTCCCTCAGCTTTTTCAGCTCAAGGCTGGCACCCTACCGTTTGAGCCACAGCACCACTTCTGACCCTTTTTGCTTTTGTGATGCTGAGGAATCAGATGCAGGGCCTCATACATCCAAGACTATCACTCTATTGCTGAGCCGCCTTAACAGTCTGAGCTCCTGCTTACTATCAGGTGCTGGCAGCCTGTGTTGCCCAATTCCCAGTCTAGGGTATATGGGTGGAGTTTTGGTGGGGTTTGGGCTTCTCTTGTCCTGGGCCTCCAGGTCTTTTGTTGTCACAGGCGTGCTTCCCGGGGGAGTGTTGTTTCCTGGTTTTCTCCCCTCTGTTGAGGCGTATGCTCAGCTTTTTACTTCAATTGGGAGGAGTTGGTTGTGTTGTTCGGGCGCCGGATCCCCGGGCTTGGTTCCGGCCCCAGCCTGGAGCGCGCTTGTTAGGCCTGTGCTGATGTGTATACCCCCTAGGTTATACAGCCTGGGGGACACAGTTCAAATTTCTTCTACTGTTGGTAGTCTTGACCCAGGGGCGCTGTTCCTGGCTTGGGCATTTAAGCTCCCTTCCAGGGGTGCTCTTGCTCTAGCCTGGCCAGCTGAGTGTGCTCCACGGGCTGGTGGAGCTCTCAAACAGTTCCCAGTTTTAGTGGGTCCTGTGGTCCGGGTGCTGGGGTAGGGAGTCTAGGTCAGGGTCTGGGGATTCCCTCCAGCTCTGGTCTCCCTTGAGGGATACACTTCCCCTGTGGGGTACTCACCCTGGAGCTGGTTGTTTCTGTGTGGTGTAGGTCGTCAGTTGTTGTTGCAATCCGGGCTGGGTTGGGCGGTGGTGGCTCTGTGTGATTCTTTTCTGTCTCTGCCTCTGTCGAAGCTGTTGGGTCAAGAGTGTCCACGCTCAGGCAGCTTCTTCTCGGTACCTCTGGGGCCCAAGTGACCCCGCCGGGTTGTTGCGATCGTGATCGGGCGGGCGGGTGGTCTGCAGACAGGACCCTTTGTCGCGCCGAGCCGCTTTGGCGGGATGGAACCTCTCTGCTCGGGTGGAGAGTGCTGGATCGTTGCGATCGCGATCAGGCGGGCCGGGTGGTCTGCCGCAGGTCCTTTTGTCACTCTGCTGATGCCGAGCGGCTTTGGCGGGATGGAGCCTCTCTGCTCGGGTGGAGAGTGAGGGGTGGGGGTGGGATCCTCGTGGAGACTCCCGGCTGGGCTGGTAGGTTTCTCTGTTCCTGGCGATCTGCTGTTCTGCAAACCAGTACCTGATGTTCTGAAAGTGGCCCCCTGTGTCTCTGCTGTTTCTCTGGGGCTCCCACAGCCCCCGCCGGGCCGGCTGGCCGGCGGCTTGGCGCGCTGCCGCGCGGCCAGTAAAAGTTGGGGGAGGGGTCTTCGCTTTTTTCTGTTTTGAAATTCTTTTCCTCTTTCTTTTTTGTTATTCTCCGCCTCTGGTTTTTCTCTGAGTGTTCGCCTTTTTGTTGTTGTCGGTCTCTTGGGGAGATTAAGCGTTGGAACTCGAACTCTCTTTTTGGTTGGAGAGAGCTGTGGCGTTTCCCTACTGCCCCGTCGCCATCTTGGTCCCCCCCCCTAGTAACATTTGATAAATCACATCTGGTAATATTCCATTCTAAACATGTGTTAATAAACTGTCCAAAAGGTCCCCAATTAATGAAACTATTGAACTTTTTTCCAAATGTTCCTCTGCACTCTTGCCACACAAAAGGCTTATATTTTAAATCAATATAAGTAAAATCAGGGCACATAGGTAAGGATAACTCACCATCAAAGGTGACACTTTCCCAGCTACTATTAATGGACCAAGTAGTTAATCGCTGTAGCTGTTTTCTAGAATTGGAAGTGCGTTTCCCAGGTAAAACCCAATGTTGCCAATTCATAACTAAACAAGGAGGAGGCCCCAAACAAACAGGCAAGGAATGAGTATAGTAAGTAAAATTTAAAAAGCTACCATCATCCTTATTATAAAATGTCAAATTATTCCAAGGAGGAGATAAAATAGCAGGAACAGTATAGACGGTTATCTCCATGTCTCCCCAAACAACAGGTCCCAATAAAGGAGGGTTAGGAACAAAGGCCCAATAACTTACGTTAGCATTAGCATGGACAGAGTTTACAGTAAGCAGGGCACACATGGCCAGGAACAAGTTCTCAGCCGTGACAGGTTTACCAGTGTGACAGATTTACCAGTGCGTTGTAACATCTTTTGTCCTTCTCCAGTCAACGTTTTAACCTGCCCCCAGGTGGGCAGCAGGGCTTTCTTCTTTCTCAACTGGTGGCTGATTCCTTGCAGGATACTGGGCTGTCCTCACTGGGCCACGTCTGTATCCATCTTGCAGGAAGCCAGCATTGTTTGCCATCCTGTGTAGACACAAAACCCTATCCTCGCCCCTTATGTAATAATGTTCCTAGTTGTCATTTTGTGTTCAATGTAATCTTAATCCTTATGGGAGCATTTAAATAAGGTTTTTCTGATATTTGTTCAAAATGGCGCTCAGCTCTAGTTAAAATATCTCCTTGTGGTAAGTTTAAAAAATTAAGAACAAAAAGAGCTTGATGTAAAATTGTTTTAGGATTTTGCATGGAAAACCACAAAATATCCATACTTTTATCCAACCTTTTCCTCCTTTTTAATTTTTTAATTTGTTGTTTTAGTGTGCCATGAACTCGCTTAATAATGGCTTGTCCTTGGGGGTTATATTCTATTCCTGTAGTATGTACCACATCATAAAGTTCACAAAATCTTTTAAATTTAATACTTTTATAGGCTGGTCCATTATCAGTCTTTATTTTGGCAGGCACTCCCATAATGGCAAAAGCTTCCAATAAGTGTTCTATTACATGGTTAACAGTTTCTCCCATAAGGGCAGAAGCCCAAACAAATTTAGAATAAGTATTTATTGTAACAAGTACAAAGGAAAAACGGCCAAAGGCTTGCACATGGGTTATATCCATTTGCCAGAGCTCATTAGGTTGTAATCCTCGAGGATTTACTCCAGCAGGTACAACTCTTAAATGCATTGATCTGCAAATAGGACACCTTTTTATAATTTGTTTAGCTTGAGAATAAGGTATTTTATAATGCATATGTAAATAGCCAGCATTTGTATGTAAATGAGTATGATCCTGTTCAGCAGAAGCAAAACTAATTTATCAACCTGATTATTGCCATATACAAGGTACCCAGGTAATGAAGAGTGAGCCCTAATGTGAGTTACAAACACTTTGGCATTACGTTGTTGTAGTAATGCTTGTAATTGTTTAAATAATTGGTTTAGCTGGGGTTTAGATGAATAAGTAACAGAAGTGACTGTATTAGTCACAACTCCTACAGCATAGGCAGAATCAGTAACAATATTAATATCTCCCACAAAATCTTGTAACACTTTAATAATAGCAAAAAGTTCATTTTGTTGAACTGATGTTAAAGTAGTTGTTTGTACCCAATGTTTATTTTTTGTCCAATAAGCACTTTTTGTTTTGGAGCCATCTGTAAAAATGGTAAGAGCAGTGGGAATAGGGGCCTTGGTAATTATATCATTAATGACAACTTGTTGTTTATGCAAGCAATCCCACAATCTACCCTTGGGGAAATGATAGGAAAATTGTCCAGTAAAATTTACTAATGCTATTTGTAGCATTTCAGACATGTTTAACAAATATTCTACTTGGTCTTTTGGCAAAGGAAAAATAATTTTAAATCATACCCTGATAGGGTAAATACCCGTTGCCTGGCCTGTTGAATAATAATTGCCAACTGTTGTTTATAAGGCATACTATTTTTTGTAAATCTATGCTGTTATAAATCCATTGTAATGGTAGCTCATTTTGTCCTAAAATTCCTGTTGGGTATTTCCATGTATCTAAAATATATAAATTTATGGGTTGATTTAGCGTTACTCAATGTAAAAACATTTCTTTTATTCTCTGTTCTATAAATTGTAATTTTTTTTAGCTTCCTTAGTTAAAGTTTTTTTGCTATGTAAATCAGGATCCCCTTGTAACAAAGAAAACAAATTATGTAACTGATAAGTAGAAATTTTTAAGGCCAGTCGCATCCAATTAATATCTCCTAATAGCTTTTGAAAATTATTTAACATGTGTAATTGATCACGTCATAAAGATATTTTTTGAGGTGTCACTGTTTGTCTAGAAACAACATATCCTATCCTTTTGTATTTTTTAGGTGCTATCATTAATCCAAAATCTTTAAATATAAAGGGAAAGCATCTTTTATAGGAATTTTTTTATTGTTTATTTTTGATCTATACTCCCTTGCCCAGTGCTCCCCTTTTTAACATTTAGGGTAAATTTTTGGTCTTCTCTTGTTAACTCCAGTAGCTTTTTTACAACTTTTTTTTATTTGACCACATCCAAAACACTTTAGATTAGAGGGTTTTGTTTGCAAAGCATGCCAGGTAGTGGCCATAGTTTCAGCAAACACCTGCATACGCCTGGATTCAGATATAATATCTCTGCAGGCCCTCAAATATGTATTCACATCCCCAGATTCTTTAATAGGCAATAGGGCCCGTCTACAGTCCTCATTAGCATTCTCATAAGCAAACATGCGCAGCAGTTGTTGACTTGCAGCCTCTCCCACAACAGTACGTTCCAAGGTAAATTTCAATCGCGATAAAAATTTAACATAGGGTTCATTAGGTTTTTTAATTACTTTAGTTCAAAAGCCATAATGCTCTCCTACCGGTCAAATCCTTTCCCATGCCTCAATACCTATGTCTCTTAACTGCTCATGGATCTCTTCAGGAGAGTTCACTTGCATATGAGCATCTGCATATAGTTCTGTTCCACAAAACATGGGAAAGGTTATGACCTGTAGGCGTGGGTTACTGCTCTGTGCATTTTGTCTAGCCCTTTCTGTACATAACTCAGTAAACCACATTTGCCCTCGTAGGTATTCAGGTTCCTTAAGCAAGGCTCTACAAAGCATCTTCCAATCCTCAGGAGCAAAATTATTGTAATGTTGAGCAAGCCCATTAAGCAATTCCTTAACATAATGAGACTGCTGACCATACAACGTCACTGCCTTCTTGAGTTTACCAATATCATCAACAGCAACACCTTTATATCTGGCTGGTTGAGCTATACCATTCATAGGGTGTGGTCGAATTACAGGATAAGAAAAAATAAACATTTCATCATCAAACTCACTGTCTGAGCCCTCTGTTTTGTGAGGGAGTGACGCTGTAAAGATTGCATCGGCCAGCGGAGGAGCCAAAGGCTGCTTTACTTTCACTTTCTCAGGTTCTCCTTTCACTCTGCTAATTTCCAACTCCATATGTTGTAATTTTGATAAAATCAATTCCATTTGCTCAGACATTTTATTACACTTTCAGTTTGTTCCTTTTAAGCTTTTTTTACCTCTTGTTTTTTCTCTGTTAATTGCAATGCATCCTTATCTATTGCGTCCTTAACCTCAGAGTCCAATTGTAAATCTACAATAGAAGGAGTGGCCTCTTTCTTTAAGTCCTCTATTAATCTTTCCTCATTCAAGACTTTAAAAAGGGTATGTAAAATAGCCCAAATGGACCAAAATCTAATAGGAATCTTTTCCCCTTCTCAAACAGCTCTTTCTACATTATTTTTTACTCGTTTCCAATTATCAACATATAATGTTCCTTCATTGGGGAACCAAGGATTCCATTCCCTAACTACATTAATACACATTTCTATGTCAGAAGAAGAAATATTTACACCATAAGCAGCAAGTAAATGTTTAAGCATATGTAAGTACGGAGTAGACCTAACTTGTCCCATCACCCTGTAATTAAAAGTACTTACCTGAATATCCCTTCCTGAATTCAACAATGCAGGGTCCCTGTTCAGGCGCCAATCGTCAACGTCTAGTGCGTCGGGGTCCCTGGGTAAGGGTCACAAAATCACCAGGACACGGGATGCAGCGTGCAAACAGCAATTGCCACTGCATGCTGTGTTTTATTGTTAGTGGGTATTTAAAGACAAGCAAGCATAATCTTTGCCAAGATGTGGTTAGAAAACATTCACACAAAAAATTTCCACAGATACATTTTTACTTAACCTATGAGACAATGTCTAGGTATATTATTATCTAAACTATTTTAGAGCAAGCTCAAACCACTTCTTCAATCTCAGGAAAATGCTTGTCCAGCTGTTCATCTATGCTTAAGCAAGCAGAAGAGCCACTTCCTCAGCTCTCAGGAATCTGTGACATGTGTCTGGAGATAGGGAGAGAGAACATTTTCCCTCTCTAGCCTGGCATTCCAAGAGCTTTCCTAATCCCAAACACAGTCCTCAGACAATCCCGAGGCTGGAGCCTGCATCATTCTGCCCCCTCAACATAGACCCTGAGTCTTCACAGTAGATGAACAATGTTCTTAGCAGTTTGTACAGATGAAATGGAAATAGAGCAACTGTGAAATCAAAAGGAACATGCAAAAAAGACAAAGGCACAAAGTAGAATGTGCCAAAGAAATGCTGAGGTACAATTTCAAATAATGTGCTTAGGTGTGAGGGTGTGTTCAAAGTACAGCATCAGACAATATGTTGGATACCTTGAGAAAAAACTGCATTAAAACATTCTGGGACTATCATACAAGCAGAAGCCCATTACGCTGACTCTAATCAGCCACAACATCATCAATTTAGGGAGTATTTTCCAAGAGCATACTGAGAAAAAAGGGCTCATCACAATTAGTGTTCAGGTTGAAGTAATGACAATCACATAGCTTTTCTTATAAGTCTTCATTTATTTTGGAGCATTAAAGTAGGAAAAGCCAAGTAAATATTTTCCATGTATCTAAATTAAGTGGGATGTATTATATTGGTCTTTCTTTACCGTGGAAGTTATAGGTTATGTCTTTTTATACTGTAAGTTGGGACAATTATCTGCTTTCTGTTATTTTATTTTCTTCCCCTTCTTTTGCCTTTCCACTTAAAGAGACATATATAGCTTGCAATTCTAAATCCTTCAAAATTATCTGAATTTCTTCATACTTCTGGCAGCCTCCTATATCTTTCTCAAGGGAATATCTTCTCACTACCATTTTTATCCCATATGATATTGGATATCTTCCTGCCTAATTCAGTGCAAGATTAGACTCATCCAGATATCTCAACACTTGTACCACCATAAAATCCTATCTTACTTAGAAATCATGATTTTAGTATGTCTGGTGGCATCTGTCATTTTTGAATGACCCTAATTGATACTTACATGCAAGCATGTTTTAAACCAATATGCCTCTCAATAGATGAATGAATCGGCAAAATGTGGTATATATATATATATATATATATATATATATATATATATATATATGGTGGAATTCTATGCTTCCAATTCATAAGAAAATGGAAAGACTTGGAAAAATCCTAAGTAAAATAAGCAAGACACAAAGAAACAGATTTCATGGTTTCCCTCATGTAATAAGTAAGAAATGTCTAACATAGTCCTAGCAGATGAGCAGAATGGCTCAATAGCTATGTATATATGATCATATAAGATCATGCTGAGCAAAATGAACTCCTAGATATGGAAACAGAGGTTTTTCTTTGTGGTTGTTGTTTTTAATGTACAATGTGATTTCTTTTTTTTCATTTGTGTTTTTCCCCTATGTTTTATTCCCTGCTGTATTTGATTTCAGGACCCTGTGTATTGTATATACATTTATCTTAATTTGTCAAGGGAAGAGGAACAACAAAATGATGAGACAAAGGGCAAACCAGTGCAATAGCAATACTCACAAGACAATATGTTGGAAATTTACATTACAATTTGTGAGGGGTATTGGAGTGAAGGAAAAGTGTGAGAAAAATGAGGGGGGAGGTAAAAAAGTTCGACATGTTATGTATTTACTACCTTACAGTTACTGCAACTCCTTCAATACATCACCTTGACAATAAAATTAAATAAAAAAATAAGCACATAAAATATAATTTCACTGTATTGGTATAGTAAAATTATTCTATGTGTATTAACTTTTTAAAAAATGAACACTATTTGGCATCTATTTGAATTCATTACCCCTTCTTTTCAGAGGGTCATCAACTTGAATGTTATCCAATATTTTCACAATATACTTGCCATTATATTGAAAAAAACATAATTTTAGTATTGTCCCATAGTAAAACAGAAAAGTTTAATTCTATGGAAACTGCTAACTTTTAAAACTGAATAAGAGGACAAAATACATATTTTCTTCAAAATTCCTATGACTACTAACTACTCATTTTCAAATTCTGAACGTTCTGTACCAGAGACATTCAAAACAGTACCTGTTTGCATGTTACTTAATTCTGCAATAGATGCAAATTCCAATGGGGTGGTACATATTGAGAAGTCAACAGAAAAAATAGCCACATTCTGCTAGAGGATAAAACTATAAAATATCTGTAATAATTAATTCCTCAAGAGTAAACATTTGTTCATCAGAGTAAGCTATTATTTCTATGACCAACAATCCCACACTTTTATGTCATAAAGTTATCCTAACCCAACAGTTTCCAACTTGTAATGTGCATGTTAATATTCCCTAAACTTACAATATGACTAGCTTATCATTATTGTGAAAAAATACTACACTTCTGCTAATGTGATGCCCTTCCTCTTGTGGAAAGAACACTACACTAAACTTTGCTGCAACATTTCCCCCCCAGTAGTATTCTTGAAATCAGAACACTTGCAAATATTTATATTTATTTTTAATCTATTATAGATATTCCAGAGACTAAGATCAGAAGATTATGGTTCAAAGCCCACCCAGGCAGGAAGTTTCCTTAGATTCTTTTCTCCAATAAACTGCTCAAGAAAAGCCAGACACAAGTGACACTGAGGTTGAAGTGGTAGGGCATGAGCCTTGAGCAAAAACAGGCTCAGAGAGAATGGCCAGGCCAAGAGTTCAAGCCCTAGGACAAAACAAAAAACAAAAACAAAATAAAAACAAACCCCAACCCTAGCATTTTTCTCATTGTATACAGAGGCACATAATTAAGGAAATTGCTTCCTGTGTTACAAATAGATAGAAGAACCAAGATGTCACACACTTGCTCTCTTCACACCATGTTACACCAAAGCCTCAAAAAGTTGCTTTTTCTAAATTTATAAATTGGTATCATCCATTTGTCGGCAACTCTGTCCAGATTATTCACGTTATCATTTTATACATGAACTGCTGGAATTATGTATTAACTAAGTTCTAATTATACCTTGCTTGAAAGAATATTTTAGGCAAATAGAATGCCAGAATCATTTGTGAATTTGTCAATTAAACCCTCTACTTAAAAAGAATTTTGTAGTATTCTATAGAATATGAAATTACAAACAAAACCAAAATATTTATTTTAAATCTAAATTCTAATTTAGCAAGGTCTACAAAGTCTTACATTAGATGAACTTTGCTATTTCTCCAGGTTTAAACTTTTGTAAGCCTTCAAGATTTCTTTGGAATCCAACAGAATGATACTTACTTTTTCAAATTTTTGGTTGGGAAATCATGAGCCATTTCACATCTAGGAATATTCTGTAAAGAAGAGAGTATTAAAAACACAACTGAAGATTATATATGACTTACATTTCAATAGGAAACGACTTCTCAAAACATAATGACAAAATTATCCCAAACTTCTAACTGTGAATCCCTTTCTTGTTATTTGGTATGTTTCATTGAGACAAAATTATACTACCTGGTCCAGGGAAGGTATCACTATGTAATTACACTCTCTAATCTCCTGTCTTAGTCTGAGTGCTAGAATTCCAGGCTTGTATCACATTGCCCTGCCATAGTTTGTTGGTTTATTTAATCTAGATACAGACTAGCAATTCTGAACTTCTCCAATGATATTATTCACTAGACTGACTGCTCAGACTGTTTATGTACTATTTTCAAAGATGTTCTAATATTTGACACAGTATATGAACATTTTCAGATGCACCTGCAGGGGTCTCTGATTCATTCCTCATTGGATCTGATCCCTTTAATAATGATTACTTGACTTTCTTACTATCTCTGGTCCCTACCTATGTAATATACTCAAACATTTTTGAAGAAAGTTCACTTGAGGACTTTCTCATAGTAAAAATTATCATTTGATCTAGTCTTACTCAGGACATATTTTCTATTGTTTTCTAACTTTTCTGCACATTCTGAGAGTTGTTTCATTTGTGTATGTGTGTTTGCACATAGAAGTGTCTCTGTGTGTATGTGTATGTTTGTATGCAAAATCCTCAAGCTCTTATTCAACAATCTTGCTCATGACTAGTATTCCATCACTTGAGGCAACCTTCCAATCGAGGTTTTTGGTTGGTTAATTATAGATAGTGTCTCAGAGACTGTTCTTCCCAGGCTGGATGCACACTCAACTTTCCAGACTCCTTTATATTCTTAGGTTTTATTTTTCCAGGAGTATCAACTTTTTTTTTTTTTTTGATCCGGTCATGGGGCCTGAACTCTGGGCCTGGGCGCTGTCCCTCAGCTCTTCAGCTCAAGGCTAGCACTCTACCACTTGAGCCACAGCACCACTGCCAGCTTTTTTCTTTTTGCTTATGTGGTGCTGAGGAATCAAACTCAGGGCCTCAGGCATGCAAGGCAAGTGCTCTACCACTGAGCCACCTTCCCACCCCAGGAGTATCAACTTTTAAACTAGAAATATTTTTTGAGTGTGAAGTCTAAGTTCTAGCCCATATTTTTAACTCAAGGATTCATATAAAGATAGATGAAGATACACATTACAGATCCTGAGTGTACACTGTTAGAAATGTGATCTTAAACCATGTGCCAGTGGCTAGCTACTCAGGAGGCTGAGATCTGAGGGTTGCAGTTCAAATCCAGCATGAGTAGGAAACAATAGCAAGAAAGAAACAAGTTGGGGCTGGGAAGGTAGCTCAGTGGTAGAGAGCTTGCCTTGCATGCATGAGGCCCTGGGTTCAATTCCTCAGCACCACATAAGCAAAAAGAAAAAAGCTGGAAGTGGCACTGTGGCTCAAGTGGTAGAGCACTAGCCTTGAGCTGAAGAGCTGAGGGACAGCACCCAGGCCCAGAGTTCAAGCCCCACGACCGGACCCCCCCGCAAAAAAAAGAAACAATAAATTGTGTCCCTATCTTGGGGTTCATTTCACTTAACACCATCTTATATGGCCATATGTACATGGATAATGTTTTTATAAGTCATTTAAATTCCATATTTTGTCTTTACTAAGTTGTCTCTGAAACACGTGTTATCTCATGTCCAATGATGTCTTTGTGCTATTTCAATGGTTTCCCTTATTTGCAATAACTAGTATATGTCTGAGTCAAGCAGTAAAGGTCAGATAAGATGATGTTAGGGGAATGAACCCCAAGATAAATATTCAAATGTTTTTTTTGTTTTTTTTTCCTTTCATGCAATTGTTTCTAACATATTATAAGTTTATTTCTTTGTTGCTTTGTATGTCCCTTCCCCACCGTATAACCCATGCTTTCACTGTATTTTATGTTGGTATTTGTGGAAGGGAAGGGAAAAAACAAATTGTTTAACTAGGGATACAGGTGGACCCATTGCAATAATGAGATGTACAAGTAGTTATGTCGAAAAACGAACTTTACAACTTTGGTGTGGTGTGGGGGGTAGATCAGGTGGGGGGAAGGGGAGTATGGGAAGGGATTGGAGGGGAAACAAAGAGGAGGCAACAATGCTTGATAAGAAATGTACTCCTGAGGGGGGACCAAGATGGCGACGGGGCAGTAGGGAAACGCCACAGCTCTCTCCAACCAAAAAGAGAGTTCGAGTTCCAACGCTTAATTTCCCCAAGAGACCGACAACAGCAAAAAGACAAACACTCAGAGAAAAACCAGAGGCGGAGAATAACAAAAAAAGAAAGAGAGGAAAAGAAGAATTTCAAAACAGAGAAAAGCGAAGACCCCTCCCCCAACCTTTACTGGCCGCGCGGCAGTGCGCCAAGCCGCCGGCCAGCCTGCCCGGCGGGGGCTGTGGGAGCCCCAGAGACACAGCAGAGACACAGGGGGCCGCTTTCAGAACATCAGGTACTGGTTTGCAGAACAGCAGATCGCCAGGAACAGAGAAACCTACCAGCCAGGAGTCTCCACGAGGATCCCACCCCCACCCCTCACTCTCCACCCGAGCAGAGAGGCTCCATCCCGCCAAAGCCGCTGGCATCAGCAGAGTGACAAAAGGACCTGTCGGCAGACCACCCAGCCTGCCTGATCGCGATCGCAACGATCCAGCACTCTCCACCCGAGCAGAGAGGTTCCATCCCGCCAAAGCCGCTAGGTGCCAGCAGCGCGACAAAGGGTCCTGTCTGCAGACCACCCGCCCACCCGATCACGATCGCAATGACCCGGCGGGGTCACTCGGGCCCCAGAGGTACGGAGAAGAAGCTGCCTGAGCGTGGACACTCTTGACCCGACAGCTTCGACAGAGGCAGAGACAGAAAAGAATCACACAGAGCCACCACCGCCCAACCCAGCCCGGATTGCAACAACAACTGACGACCTACACCACACAGAAACAACCAGCTCCAGGGTGAGTACCCCACAGGGGAAGTGTATCCCTCAAGGGAGACCAGAGCTGGAGGGAATCCCCAGACCCTGACCTAGACTCCCTACCCCAGCACCCGGACCACAGGACCCACTAAAACTGGGAACTGTTTGAGAGCTCCACCAGCCCGTGGAGCACACTCAGCTGGCCAGGCTAGAGCAAGAGCACCCCTGGAAGGGAGCTTAAATGCCCAAGCCAGGAACAGCGCCCCTGGGTCAAGACTACCAACAGTAGAAGAAATTTGAACTGTGTCCCCCAGGCTGTATAACCTAGGTGGTATACACATCAGCACAGGCCTAACGAATGCGCTCCAGGCTGTATAACCTAGGTGGTATACACATCAGCACAGGCCTAACAAGCGTGCTCCAGGCTGGGGCCGGAACCAGGCCCGGGGACCCGGCGCCTGAACAACACAACCAACTCCTCCCAATTGAAGTAAAAAGCTGAGCATACGCCTCAACAGAGGGGAGAAAACCAGGAAACAACACTCCCCCGGGAAGCACGCCTGTGACAACAAAAGACCTGGAGGCCCAGGACAAGAGAAGCCCAAACCCCACCAAAACTCCACCCATATACCCTAGACTGGGAATTGGGCAACACAGGCTGCCAGTACCTGATAGTAAGCAGGAGGTCAGACTGTTAAGGCGGCTCAGCAATAGAGTGATAGTCTTGGATGTATGAGGCCCTGGATCTGATTCCTCAGCATCAGAAAAGCAAAAAGGGTCAGAAGTGGTGCTGTGGCTCAAACGGTAGGGTGCCAGCCTTGAGCTGAAAAACTGAGGGACAGCACCCAAACCTAGAGTTCAAGCCCACAACCAGCCCAAAACAAATAAACAAAAACACATCAGGAGCCCATAGCAGACTCCAGCATTTGGGAGAGTGCATCCAGAGCATCTGTTCTTCACAAGAGCACCCGTAGGAGCAAACACAAGCAGTCTAGGCTGCTCAACCCTTCCAAAGGCGGGAACTGCCAGCAATCTACAGCAGAGAGCTGAGAATCCTAAGTAAGTCAGAATAGCAGCTGGAAATAGGCTCCCAACAGAACCCAGATCAGGCACAGACTCTCTCTACCAATACAGAATCAGCAACCAAGCAAAGACAGACACACCAAAACAAAATTGAAGAGCAGTCTCCTGAACCTCCATGCGAAAATCACAGAGAAAAATCACAAGGTTTACTACCACCCAGGACAGCAAGCTCACCTCAAAAGCCAGCAGCCACACAGGGGAGAGCCCCAGTGGGAGCAAAGCAGGAATGGAAGACAAAGGCTACTTCCAAGGGTTGCTGGAGGCAATGACTCAAGAAATAAAGCGAGAAATTGATCAGAAATTGAAAGAGCACAAGGATGAACTATCCAAAGAGATACAGGGTATCAAACAAGAGATGCATGCAAAAATAGAAGCTGCACAAACCTCAGTAAGAAGTGAGATAAACGCCAAATTAGAGGTAATGCATACCTCATTGAGAGGTGAGATCAGTACTCTGAGAACCAACATTGAATCCATAAAAGGATCCATTTCCTCCATGCAAACCACAATAGAAGCCACTGTCAACAGAGTGAATGAAATGGAAGGTAGAGTGTCAGATACAGAAGACAGAATACACCAACTGGACCAAAAAGTGACAGATATGGAAAAATCACTCAAATTAAACCAAAGGGATATTCAAGAGCAAGCAGATAATGCTAAAAAATTTAACCTTCGCATAATTGGAGTGGACGAAGGTGAGGAATTCCAGAGCAAGGGAATGCAACACCTATTTAACAATACACTCAATGAAAATTTTCCCCACCTCAAAAACGACCATCTTAACTACATCACAAAAGCTTATCGAACACCCAACAAGCAAGACCCCAGGAGAAACACTTCTAGACACATTATAGAAAAAAGGATAGATCTGAATAATAAGCAAACAATCCTGCATGCAGCAAAAATGAAGAAGGAGCTATACTACAATGGGAAAAAAATAAGAATTACTGCAGATCTCTCCACACAAACAATGAATGCAAGAAAAGCCTGGGAAAGCACCATACGAGCCCTGAGAGCCAATAACTGCCAACCCAGACTGATCTACACGGCAAAGCTAGCATTCACATTTGATGGAGAACTGAAAACTTTTAATAGCAAAGAAAAACTAAATGAGTACATAAACATTAAGCCAGCATTACAAAGAATTCTAAGAGGGGGGACACAACCTGAAGAAAGCAGCCAGGAACTGGGGCCTGCCCCAAACAGGCGTTACTCAAAGTCTAACTGAGCAAGCACAGGAGGAAAGGAAAAAAGAAAAACTTAGGAAAACGGAATGGCAGGGAAAACAATGCATCTCTCTATACTTTCTCTTAATATAAATGGGCTGAATTCGCCAATTAAAAGAAAACGAACTGAGGACTGGATAAGAAAACAAGACCCATCCATCTGTTGCCTTCAGGAGACCCACCTCTCAGCCAAACATACAAACAAACTCAGAGTGAAGGGGTGGAAAAGGATCTACCAATCAAACGCCCCCAGTAAGAAAGCAGGTGTAGCTATCCTGATATCTGACAAAATAAACTTTTCATTAAAATCAGTACAGAAAGACAAGGACGGACACTACATATTAATAAAGGGAACAATCCAAGAGGAGGATATAACCATCATCAACTTATATGCCCCAAATATTGGTGCACCCAGATATGTCAAACAAATGCTCTCAAACTTACAGAATAAAATAGATCCCAATACGATAATACTAGGAGACTTTAACACACTACTCTCACCAAAGGACAGGTCTACCAACCAGAGGATTGGCAAAGAAGCTACCGAATTAAGAGAGGCCATACTTCAAGCGGAATTAACTGACATCTACCGAGTATTTCACCCTAAAACAACACAGTACACATTCTTCTCAGCAGCTCACGGAACTTTCTCCAAAATAGACCATATCATAGTTCATGCAAGGAACTTAAGCAAATACAAAGGGATCGACATAATCCCCTGTATCCTATCTGACCACAGTGGAATCAAGCTAGCTCTCAATAACAAAGCATACCGCAGAAATTTCTCCAATACATGGAAATTGAACAGCACACTCCTTAACAATGCCTGGATAACAGAAGAGATCAGAGAAGAAATAAAGCATTTCCTACAACTCAATGAAAATGAAAACACCTCACAAAGAAACTTGTGGGACACAGCAAAAGCAGTCCTGAGGGGCAAATTTATTGCCCTCAGTGCCCACATCAAGAGAATGGAGACAGACCAAGTAAATAATCTCATGTTGCAATTAAAACAGCTAGAAAAACAGGAAAAAATGGGACCTAAAGCTACTAGAAGAAGCCAGATAACCAAATTAAAAGCAGAGATTAACCAATTAGAAAATCAGAAAACCATAACCAAAATAAACCAAACAAAAAGCTGGTTCTTTGAAAAAATAAACAAAATTGATGGCCCATTGGCTAGATTAATTAAAAAAAGAAGAGAGGAAACCCATATTAATAGGATTAGGGATGGCACGGGAAACATCACCACACGTACCCAAGATATCCAAACAATTCTAACAGACTACTTTCAAAAGCTACACTCTCTAAAGGAAGAAAATCGGGCAGAAATGGATGCATTTTTAGAGAAATACAAGTTGCCCAAACTGAGCAAAGAAGAAGTTAACCAATTAAATAAGCCAATATCCTATAATGAGATACAGGAAGCTATCAAAAGTCTTCCAACAAAAAAAAGCCCAGGACCAGATGGATTCACAGCAGAATTCTATAAGACCTTCAAACAAGAACTAATACCCATACTCCTCAAGCTCTTCAGAGAAACAGAGAAGGAGGGAGCTATCCCAAACTCATTCTACGAAGCCAATATCACACTCATCCCCAAACCAGGCAAAGACCCAACCAAAAAGGAGAATTACAGGCCAATCTCCTTGATGAACACAGATGCAAAGATCCTTAACAAGATTCTAGCTAACAGAATCCAGAAACACATAAAAAAAATAATTCACTATGACCAGGTAGGCTTCATCCCAGAGACACAGGGATGGTTTAACATACGTAAGTCAATAAATGTAATCCAACATATCAACAGAGCCAAGGTCAAGAATCACATGATTATCGCTACAGATGCAGAAAAGGCCTTTGACAAAATTCAACATTCATTCATGCTAAAAGCTCTGGAGAAAATAGGAATAGAAGGAACATTTCTAAAAACAATAAAAGCCATTTATGACAGACCAATAGCTAATATTATACTTAATGGGGAAAAGCTACAACCAATTCTCCTAAAATCAGGAACAAGGCAAGGATGCCCACTGTCTCCACTCCTCTTCAATATAGTCCTAGAACCCTTAGCCAGGGCAATAAGGCAAGAAAAAGACATTAAAGGGATCCGCATAGGGAAAGAAGAAGTTAAACTATCCCTTTTTGCAGACGACATGATACTATACCTCCACGATCCCAAAAACTCCATCCCCAAACTCTTAGAAATCATAAATCACTTCGGCAAAATAGCAGGATACAAAATAAACCCACAAAAATCAGTTGCCTTCCTATATACTGATAATGTACAGGAAGAGAGGGAAATAAAGGGAGCAACCCCATTCACAATAACCTCCCGAAAAATAAAATATTTAGGAATTAACCTAACCAAAGATGTAAAAGAACTATTTAATGAGAACTATAAAAAGTTAAAGAAAGAAATTGCAGAAGACACTAGGAAATGGAAAGACCTCCCATGCTCCTGGATAGGCCGACTTAATATAGTAAAGATGGTAATACTTCCAAAACTAATATACAAATTCAACGCAATTCCTATTAAAATCCCAATGACGTACATCACTGAAATACAGAAAACAGTCCAAAAATTCATATGGAACAACAAAAGACCTAGAATAGCCAAAACAATTCTAGGGGATAAAGACAATATGGGAGGGCTATCCATGCCGAACTTCAAACTCTACTACAGAGCTATAATAACAAAGACAGCATGGTACTGGCACAAAAACAGACCCGAAGACCAATGGAACAGCATAGAAGATCCAGAAATAAATCCACAGGCCTACAGCCAGCTGATATTCGACAAAGGAGCCAAAGACATACAATGGAAGAAACACAGCCTCTTCAACCGCTGGTGCTGGGAAAACTGGGCAGACACATGCAGAAAACTATCACCAGCCTATCACCATGCACCAACATCAAGTCAAAATGGATTAAAGACCTTAACATTAAACCTGAATCTCTGAAACTACTGCAGGACAGAGTAGGAGAGACACTTGAACTAATAGGCACAGGAAGGAACTTCCTGAACAGAGTCCCAGGGTCACAACAAATTGGAGAGAGACTCAACAAATGGGACTACCTTAAAATAAAAAGCTTCTGCACAGATAAAGCTATTGCAACCAAGCTAGAAAGACAACCAACTAATTGGGAAAAAATATTTACCAGCAATATATCAGACAAGGGGTTAACATCCTGTATATACAGGGAACTCAAGAAACTAATCCCTCCCAAACCCAACAAACCAATTACTAAATGGGCAAGGGAACTAAAGAGGGACTTCTCAAATGAAGAAATAAAAATGGCAAAGAAACACATGAGGAAATGTTCATCATCCCTGGTGGTGAAGGAAATGCAAATAAAGACAACCCTGAGATACCACCTTACCCCAGTCAGAATGTCCCACATCCACAAATCAGCCAACGACAAATGCTGGAGGGGATGTGGAGAACGAGGAACGCTATTACACTGCTGGTGGGAATGTACACTCATACAACCACTTTGGAAAGCAGTCTGGAGGGTCCTTAGAAAGCTAAAGATTGACCTCCCTTATGACCCAGTCATACCACTTCTAGGCATCTACCCTGAACAACAGGAACCAATATATAAGGACACGTGCACCTCCATGTTTATTGCAGCACTGTTCCCAATAGCTAGGATATGGAAACAACCTAGATGCCCCACCACAGATGAATGGATCCAAAAATTGTGGTATCTATACACAATGGAATATTATGCAGCCATTAGAAATGACAAAATAATGGCATTTGCAGGGAAATGGATGGAGCTAGAAGGAATCATGTTGAGTTAGGTAAGCCAAGAACGAAGAGACAAATAGTACATGGTCTCCCTGATAAGTGGATGATGAATCCAAAATGTTAGGTGATATGACAAAACTAACAGGACTTAAGAAACAAAGAACTCCCACTCATCTGGTTGAACCACTACTAAATATCCCCATGCTGCTGATCACATATATGGTATATAACATATGAGCACCGTTATATATTACAGACTGTGATAGACAATTTGCTCCAGGAAAGTTAGAATGAACTTGTGACTTTAAATGAGCATCATTATTCCACAATACTGTGAATTTCCGGAAATTAAGTAATCACTTAATCACAATCAAAAAAAAAAAAAAAAAAAACCTTGGGGAAGGGAGGGAGGGAGGGGATGGTAGGGGGAAAACAATGGAGGGGGTAACAATGTTCAAGAGGAAGTGGAAGTGTACTCATTACCTCACTCATGTAACTGTAACCCTCTGTATAGTATCTTTACAATAAAAAAATTAAAAAAATAAAATAAAATAAAAAAGCCGGAAGTGGTGCTACAGCTCAGGTGGTAGAGTGCTAGCCTTGAGCTGAAGAGCTGAGGGACAGTGCCCAGGCCCAGAGTTCAGGCCCCATGACCGGATCAAAAAAAAAAAAAAAAGAAAAGAAATGTACCAGTTTTCTTGCCCATGTAATTGTAACTCCTCTGTATGGTATTCTCACAATTAAAAAAAAAAAGAAAGACTGAAAAGCTCAGAAGACATTTTGCTTTTACCGGCATGGTTCAACTAAAACCAGAAAACAGTTCTTTACATTTATATAAACTATTATATCTAGTGAGGATTTAAAAAGTTTTAGCATATATATTTTAAATTTTATGTCAAAATATTTGTTTATTTTTAATTTTTGTCAGTTGTGGGGTTTGAAATCTGGGCCTGGACGCTGTCCTTCAGCTCTTCACCTCAAGACTAGTGCTCTACCATTTGAACCACTGCCAGTTTTCTGGTGGCTCATTGGAGATAAGAGTCTCACGGACTTTCCTGCGTAGGCTGGCTTTGAATCATGATTCTCAGCTCTCAGACTCCTTACTAGCTAGGATTACAAATATGAACCACTGGCACCTACCTACATAATTATATTTTGCACATTTATGAGGTATGGTGTGGTAATCCCATGCATTTATATCTTGTGTAATTATCAAGCTATATCATATCCATTAGTTTCTGTGTGTAACATTTCTTTTTAATGAGACTGCTCAACCCTTATCTTTTCACTGTGATGAAATATATATTCTTAACTATAATCACTTTTCTTCTTGTGGTATACAATTAATATATTTACTTTTAGTCATGGAAGTCCGCTAATTAAGGTTATATAAAACATGAATTGTAAAGTGAAAAAAATGGTTCCATTACTTGTTTTATCAAAACAATTATGCCTTTTTTCAATTATATTTCTGTGGGAATGTGTAATATTCATTGATTTAATAGTTAAAATTGATAGCAGTTGATTCAAACTTGTATTTGAAAATTGCACACAACAAAAATATACTTCCACTTTCTTCTACCACATAATTAAAATAACAGTATAGCAAAGCTTGGTGTTAGAGGCTCATGTGTAGAATCCTAGAAACTCAGGAGGCTAAGAACTGAAGATTTTGTTTCAATGTCAGTCTAACCAGACAAAAATGTGAAAACTTGACTCAGACGTATACTAGATATTGCAAATAAGGGAAACCATGGGAACTATGCTTCTTTGGGCCTGGCTTACTTCACTTAATATAATTTTTCCAAGTCTTTCTATTTCCTAAAAAATGGGGCAATGTCATTCTTTCTGATGGAGGCATAGAATTCCATTGTGTATATATACCAATTTTCTTGATCCATTCATCTACTGAGGGGCATCTGGGTTGGTTCCATATCTTAGCTATGGTGAATAATGCTGCAATAAACATAGTCGTGCTGGTAGCTTTAGTGTGGTCTTGTTTGTGATCATTTCGGTAAATGCCCAAAAGTGGGATTGCTGGGAAACAGGGGAGCTCTATGTGGAGTCTATTGAGGAACCTCCATACTGTTTTCCAAAGTGGTTGAACAAGTTTACACTCCCACCAACAATGCAGTATAGTTCTCTTCTGTCCACATCTCCTCCAGCATTTGTTGTCATTAGAGTTCTTGATTATAAACGCACTCATTATCTTGCCCATGTAATTTTAACCCCTCTGTACAATATTTTCACAATAAAAAAATAAAAAATACAAAAAAAATGTGAAAACTTATCTCCAATTATCCAGCAAGAAGGAGAAGGTAAAGATGTGGCTCAAGGAATAGTGTCATCACCCATGAGCAAAAAATACAATGGAGACCATTAAACATAGAGTTCAAGCCCTAAAAATTGCATATACACAGAAAACAACAATAAAAAGTACTGTGAACATCAATAATGAAGACAAAATAGTAGAAAAGATAATGAGAAATGTTGTGTTAACATCTGGAGGACAGAAAGCATTTGACAGAATTTTGTTT
Source organism: Dipodomys merriami (assembly GCF_024711535.1). Taxonomy (NCBI): domain Eukaryota; kingdom Metazoa; phylum Chordata; class Mammalia; order Rodentia; family Heteromyidae; genus Dipodomys; species Dipodomys merriami. Next base: position 151,701 of record NW_027206426.1, on the reverse strand, counting down.
CATGAGAGGGAAAAATCAAAGTCTCATTTGTACAATCTCATTGTATCTATTTGTGTTGAAACCTGGCTATTGGGTAACATGTGAAAGTGTAGATTGGATTACCTGACATAGCAGACATTGCCTGTGACTATACACCATCCCACTCGGCAAAAATCTAAACTTGTGCTTGTTAATTTAAATAAAACCTCATGTTAGAGACTGTTTGGTTCACATAGACAAGGGTCCTTATTTTGAGGCTTCAGACCAGTGCTTTTGTTTATAACCACTCCTGCTTTACACCCTTCTTAGCTGGCACCAAGCCAAGACTTTGAGCTATAGACCCCACTGCCTTAATCCCTCCCTTTCTCCAGCTAAAACTCATTTCACATGCTATCTATGTCTTAGCATTAGTTGTTTTCTTTCTAATCCCCACCAGAAAACTCTTATATACATGTAAATCTACTATAAATAACCTAGTTAGAAAAGGTAGTAAGTGTTTAGCATTGGCTGAGGCTCTCATCTGTAGATTTGCTCCTTAATAAATCTGTGCTACACTATCTCTTCTCCATGGCTTTTGAGTCTGACAACTGATTGGTTTGGTTTGATGTAATCCCATTTATCCAGACTTATTTTGATTTGTTGTGCTTCGTGATCTTTGGAAGTTTTGACCTATGCCAAGGGGCCCTCGTGTTTCCCCTAACCCTTCCTATAACATTTTCAAGGAATCTGGACTTACATTGAGGTCTTCGATCCATTTGGAATTGATTCTGGTGCAGAGGGATATATAAGGATATAACTACAGTTTTCTGTGTACAGCCAATTCTACCAGCACAATTTTTTGAAGAGGCTGTTGAGGAGCTTGAGGCCTGAGTGACTCCATCTTGAGCTAGATGTCATCTTCTGAAGTATGAGTTATGCAGCTGACCATGAGCCCAGCCTGGGAATGAACAGAAGAAGCAATTCCTTGGCAACTAGGAACATAAACTATCCTTGGGGAAACCACAGGCAGGCAGGTGCTGGAGGGCATGGTGACCCCCGCAGTTAGGCCACAGGTGGTGTTTGTTTAAAAAAGGAACCCTGCAGTTTAGCAAGTGTGTCCTTGAGACTCCCTGTGGTGCAAGCCAACCAGTTTAAAGTACTTCAACCCTCTGATCTAACCAACAACCTGTTTCTGCTTTGTAGTGCGCCAATCATACTATAAAATTGTATTAAGAGTTTCCCCGCGATGTGTTATAATTTGTTGTAAGATGCTATGATGTATACAAAGTCCCTGCCTTCCCTAAAAATTGTATAAAAAGTACTATAACCCTGGTCTTGGGGACTCTCAGCGTCATGGGCTGTGGGGGGACCAAGTTCCAGCTTGCAATAAAGACTCCTTTGCTTTTACATTGTTGATGGTCTCTGGTGGTCTTTTGGGTAAGGATTTCCAAATTCAGTTTTACATTTGGTGCATTGGCCGGGAATCCCCCCAAAGCCCACCCAGACGCCTTAACCAAGGAGTCATGAGAAGCCCGGCAAGTAAGTAGAGGCATTGCCATTCTGAAATCATCTGGTATTTGAGTTCCCTGCAGGTTCTGTATTGGGGTTGGCAAGAGGTCTTGGCGGACGTGCTATAAGACAGCCAACGGGGCCGGTGGGAGTTGTCCCTCAGATCTCCTGGGGGGTAAACTATCCACTAGTGCAGAAGCTTGAGTCTGGCACTTTCTGACTGATAGTTTACAGGGTAGGCTATCCACTAGTGCGGGGTCCGGCACTTTCTGACTGATAGTGTACAGGGTAGACTGTCCACTAGTGTGGACATTTGGGCCCATTTGTAGTCCAGCACTTTCTGACTGACAGTCTACAATGCACATGCTGTGAACATGTCTTGTCTCAGGGTTCAGTGTTTTGTCTGTGTGTCTTTTGGAATTCTTGGAATGTTTCTCCTCCCAGATTCATCCTGATGCAAGGGCTCAGAGGAGACTGGCTAACACCCCCTTAATATCTGTTTCGCTCTAGCTCCTTCTTTTTTTATGAAACTGCCACTGACCACCTGCAAGTGGCACCAGCAAGATCTTAGCCTCGGGCCTTAGCCCAGGGGGTCTGAGTACGGGGGAGAACCTGTCAGTCTGAGGGGACAGCCACTAGGAACTTCTTTCCCTTGCCCCAAGATGACTGGGAATTCTCCTCTGCCTTGGAAGGCTCCTGGGTCAATGTTTGCAGGAATCTAAAAGAAAAATCCTCCCGAGGTGAGTAGAGGGGGTCCGAGTCCCCTGGTAAGTGAGTGGTGTTGAGATGTTGCCCCATTCACTGAGACCTGATTTCGTCTTTGTGGCCACTTGTCTGTCTTGTTTACTTTGGTGTGTTTTCTGTTCTATGTTTTCTGAGGTAGGGAAGTTCTGGGTGAGAGTGGCAGGCTCACTCAGCAAGCTCTGGATTCAGCTTGAGAACAGCACAGATTTCTGGGGGCCCATTAGTCCCCAACTCAGCCTTTGGTTGTTGTTTTGTCTAGTTCCGTTTTAGAATTGGTACCAGTTTTAAATGTGAATCCTTGGTTTTTGTGTTTATCAGTGTTTTTGATATTTATTTGAACATCTCTGGGGGAATAAAAGTCTCAGCCTCCGGCTGGGCTTGGTCACAGACCTGCTAAGTCTCCCTCCCCCCTTCTTTTGTTACAGCAGCCAAGAGGAGGGGCATGGACAAGCCTCAGGTGCACCTTCTCCTGGTGGAGGCTGCTGGAGAGGTTAGGGTGTAGATAGCAGTGAGCCTGGTCTGGACTTTCAGCTGCTCCAGACAGCTTAACAATTTGTAAAGTGCTTTTGTCAAAATTGGGTAAAAATCAGGCCCGTTCAGTTTCAGGTGACCCCCTCACCCAGCCCTCCTCCAACAGAAGGGATTCAAAAGACTGATTAGTGAAATACCTTGCTAAACAAGCAAGCCCTGGAAAAATGAAGCTCAACAAAGGTACTTCGTTTAAAAGAAATATTGTCTTAAAATTTTTTAAAAAACTTTAGAAAATGTACGTACAACTGATTTTGATTTTTTGTGTGCTTTAAGATCTGTGTGAGTGTTTTGTATGTGTTTATGAACATGTTCAAGATAAGAGTTGTCAGCATGCTGTAACAATGGGTGAGTTTAAGTTTAAAATTCAAAAGATTATGAGGTTTGGACATTACCAAAAATTTTAAGGAATCTTCACATTGTTTTTAACGGCTTTTTAAAGATTCTTTAACTTAAAAATTAGAAAATCTGGTGTTGAGTTCTAATTTTATTCCCTTGTGGTCAGAGAGAATGCAAGGTTTCTGAATTTGGACAAGTTTGCTTTGTGGCCTAAAATGTGGTCTATTTTAGAAAATGTTCCATGTGCTGTTGAGAAAAACGTGTATTCTTGTGGAGAGCTGCAGGAGCCACGACCAAAGACAGCCAGGCAGTAAGGCGTGGCCACAAAAGCAACATTGTAGCTCCTTGGTAAGATGGCGCTGGCTCCCGCCTTCTGTCTTCCCGGTGACAAGTGCTCTCTGTAAAAACAACTCCTTATATGGCTATGACTTGGTTCCTAGTTTGCTTCCGTGTTTGCGACCCTATCGGTATATGCCACGTGGTGCTTCAGGATTGGCCATCCAGGAGACTTATAACCAGAGCGTGGGGGCGGGGGGGGGGGGTACAGAGAAGCAGGAAGAAGCGGGCAGAAGAAGCAGGAGAGAAGATGTTGTAAAAGGTCCTGAATAAACCGCATTGAGAAGAATCCCGGGTCGCGTCTTCCTTGCTGGTCGAGGTGGTCGCAACATATTCTTATGCTGCTGGGTGAAATTTTCGGCAGATGTCTGTTAAATCTAGTTGATCTTTGCAGTTGTTTAGATCTGCAGTTTCTTTGTTGAGTTTTTGCTGAGTTGATCTATCTAGTTGGGAAAGTGGTGTGTTAAAATCCCCAACAATTAATGTCTTTGGATCTATGTAGGATTTGAAGGAAAGTAGTGTTTCTTGGATAAATTTGGGTGCTCCGTTGTTTGGTGAATAGATATTTAGAATTGTAATATCCTCCTGAAGGAGAGATCCCTCAATTAGTATGTAGTGACATTCTTTGTCTCTTCTCACGAATTTTAATTTGAAGTCTATTTTATCTGATATTAGGATTGCAATTCCTGCCTGTTTATGGGGGCCATATCACCTTGCACCAGAATCAACTCCAAATGGATCAAAGACCTCGAGTCAAAACAGACACTCTGAAAACATTACAGGATGCAATAGGAGAAACGCTAGGTCTCCTTGGCACAGGCTGAAAATTTTTTTTTTAATTTTATTTTATTTTATTTGAGAACATACTGTACAGAGGGGCTACAATTACATGGGCAGGATGATGCATACATTTCTTACCAAGCATTGCAGCCTCCTCCTTTGTTTACCCTTCACCTCCCTTCCCCGCCTCCCCCCACCCAATTATACCCCCCTCCTCCCCACACACCGACATTGTAAAGCTGGTTTTGACATGACATTTTGTACTTCTCATTGTTGCAACAGGTCCACCTGAATCCTTAAACGACTTGTTTGTCCCCATCTCCTCCACATGTTATACTGACATCAAATATAGTGAAAGCGGGGGTTACACTGTGGGGGAGGGACACACAAAGCAACAAAGAAATAATCTTATAAATGCGTTAGAAACACATGCATGAAAGAAACAAAAACATTAAAATACATATTTAAGGGTTCATTTTCCTAACATCACATTATCTGACCTTTTCCGCTTGACTCATACCTATACTATATATTGCAAATAAGGGAAACCATGGGAGCTATGCTTCTTTGGGCCTGGCTTACTTCACTTAATATAATTTTTTCCAAACCTTTCCATTTCCTAACAAATGGGGAAATGTCATTCTTTCTGATGGAGGCATAGAATTCCATTGTGTATATATACCACATTTTCTTGATCCATTCATCTACTGAGGGGCATCTGGGTTGGTTCCATATCTTAGCTATGGTAAATAATGCTGCAATAAACATAGTTGTGCTGGTAGCTTTAGTGTGGTCTTGTTTGTAAACATTTGGGTAAATGCCCAAAAGTGGGATTGCTGGATCATAGGGGAGATCTATGTGAAGTCTTTTGAGGAAACTCCATACTGCTTTCCAAAGTGGTTGAACAAGTTTACATTCCCACCAACAATGAAGTAAGGTTCCTTTCTGTCCACATCCCCTCCAGCATCTGTTGTTGTTAGAGTTCTTGATTTTTGCTGTTCTAACTGGAGTGAGGTGATATCTCAATGTTGTTTTGATTTGCATTTCTTTTATTGCTAGGGATGTTGAACATTTCTTCATGTGTCTATTGGCTATCCTTCTTTCTTCTTCAGAGAAGCTTCTCTTTAAGTCTTTCGCCCACTTATTTATTGGGCAGTTGTTTCTTTGAGGATTTGTTGTTGGGGGGTTTAATTTTTTGAGTTCCAAGTATATTTTAGATATGAGACCCTTGTCCGTTGTATGGCTAGTAAAGATCTTCTCCCAATCGGTGGGCTTTCTATTGATCTTGCCAGCTATGTCATTTGCCCTGCAGAAGCTCTGCAATCTTATGCAATCCCATTTGTCTAACCTTTCTTTGATTTGTTGTGCTTCCGGATCTCTATTCAGAAAATTTCGGCCTGAGCCAAGGAGACCTAGGGTTTCTCCTATTCCATCCTGTAATGTTTTCAGAGTGTCTGCTTTGAGTTCAAGGTCTTTGATCCATTTGGAGTTGATTCTGGTGCAGGGTGATATATAAGGATCTAGCTTTAGTTTTCTACATGTAGTTAACCAATTTTGCCAGCACCATTTACTGAAGAGGCTGTCTTTCTTCCATTCTATTGTTTTAGCTTCCTTATCGAAGATTAGATGGCTATAGGTCTGTAGGTTCATTTCTGGGTTTTCAATTCTATTCCATTGGTCCTGAGGTCTGTTCTTATGCCAATACCAAGCTGTTTTGATTACTATGGCTTTATAGTAGAGTTTGAAATTTGGTATTGATATTCCTCCAGCAGTGTTCTTTCCGTTGAGAAGTGTTTTTGCTATTCGGGGTCTTTTATTGTTCCATATGAATTTTTGGATTGCCTCCTCTATTTCCTTGAAGAATGAGGGTGGAATTTTGATAGGTATCGCGTTGAATTTGTAGATAGCCTTGGGAAGTATTGCCATTTTCACGATGTTAATCTTGCCAATCCAGGAGCATGGGAGGTTTTGCCATTTTTTAAGTTCTGTGTTGATTTCCTTTTTCAAGATTTTAAAGTTTTCATCATAGAGGTCCTTCACTTCTTTGGTTAAGTTAATTCCTAGGTATTTTATTTTTTGTGGGGCTATTACAAATGGAGTTGCTTTCCTAATTTCAGCCACACTTTTCTCATTGTTGGCATACAGAAAAGCCATTGATTTTTGGGGGTTAATTTTATAACCTGCTACTTTGCCAAAGTTTTGAATCAGCTTGAGTAATTTGGGAGTGGAGTCTATGGGATTCTTTAAATACAAGATCATGAGGCTGAAAATTTTTTAATAGAGACCCAGAAACACAACAAATCAAAGAAAGGTTGGACAAATGAGATTGCATGAAGTTAGAGAGCTTCTGCATGGCAAAGGACATAGCTAGCAAGATCAATAGAAAGCCTACGGATTGGGAGATCTTCATTAGCCATACAATGGACAAGGGTCTCATATCTAATATATACTTAGAACTCAAAAAATTAAATCCCCCGACAACAAATCCTCAAAGAAACAACTGCCCAATAACTAAGTGGGCTAAAGACTTAAAGAGAAACTTCTCTGAAGAGGAAAGAAGGATGGCCAATCAACACATGAAGAAATGCTCAACCTCTCTAGCCATAAAAGAAATGCAAATCAAAACAACATTGAGATATCACCTCACTCCAGTTAGAATGGCTGAAATCAAGAACTCTAAAAACAACAGATGCTGGAGGGGATGTGGACAGAAGGGAACCTTACTGCATTGTTGGTGGTCATGTAAAGTTGTTCAACCACTTTGGAAAGTAGTATGGAGGTTCGTCAAAAGACTCCACATAGAGCTTCCATATGACCCAGCAATCACACTTTTGGGCATTTACCCAAAAGTATACAAACAAGACCACCAGCACGACTATGTTTATTGGAGCACTATTTACTATAGCTAAGTTATGGAACCAACCCAGATGCCCCTCAGTAGATGAATGGGTCAAGAAAATGTGGTATATATACACAATGGAATTCTATGACTCCATCAGAAAGAATGACATTGCCCCATTTGTTAAGAAGTTGAAAGACTTGGAAAAAATTATATTAAGTGAAGTAAGCGAAGCCCAAAGAAACATAGGTCCCATGGTTTCCCTTATTTGCAATATCTAGTATATGTCTGAGTCAAGCAGAAAAGGTCAGATCAGGTGATGTTAGGAAAATGAACTCTAAGATATGTATTCAAATGTGTTTTTTTCTTTCATGCATTTGTTTCTAATGCATTTATAAGATTATTTCTTTGTTGCTTTGTATGTCCCTCCCCCACAGTATAACCCCTGCTTTCACTGTATTTGATGTTGGTATAATTTGTGGAGGGGAAGGGGAAAAACAAGTCGTTTAAATAAGGATACAGGTGGACCCGTTGCAACAATGAAAAGTACAAGTTTTCATGTGGAAAACCAACTTTACAACTTTGTTGCGGGGGGGAGGGGCGGGAAGGATTGGGTGGGGGGGTGGGGGGAGGCTGGGAAGGGATGGAAAGGGGAAACAAAGGAGGAGGCTACAATGCTTGATAAGAAATGTACTCATTATCTTGCCCATCTAATTGTAACCCCTCTGTACAGTATTTTCACAATAAAAATAAATAAAAATTAAAAAATTAGAAATCTGGTATTTTAAAATCTAATATTTTAAAATGCATAAGGCTGTTTATACTGTAATCAAGATATCTGGCTTAACACAAATACATTGGCTGTTTGGAATTTAGTTCCTTGGCTAAAATTTGGGGATAAATATTAGAAATTTAAGTGTAAAGGTTAGTTTAACACTGTCAAAGATGTTACCTGTTCTGTCTGTCTAAAACTGTGTATTTCATTCGAGAACCAAGAGATAAGAAAAGGGAAAACTTAGAAACCAACAGAAGACCTGTCTTTAGGTGTGAGGAGTGAACAGGCAGAAGCGCAGTTCAGCTGGTCATGTATGGTGGGACAGGCCCTGAGGAAGTCCACAGATAATGGGACAGGCCCTGGGAGGAGTCCATGCATGGTGAAAGGGGGCAAACTGGCACAAAGGCAGTTCACCTAACACTAAAGAGTTGGCTTAGGTACGTGCCCATTCCATAGGAGGGGCCAAGTGGCCCATCTTTGTTCTGTCCCTTTTCCCTAGAGATTGACACTGGAAACATGATTGTTAAAATGAGTGATGTGATGATCTGATTAGTATTGCTAAAACTGCCCCTTGGACTTAAAAAGAGGATTAAAAAGTTTATTTGTATAATGTGATTTGCTTTCAATGATGTTCTACAAGTAGTATATGTTTCTAAAAGTCATAAGGGTGTTATGTCTAGCTTCTTGGTACAGTGATGGTGATTGTAATTCTTGCATTAAGGAAAAATTGACATTTAAGTTTAAAAGTTTTAGTGTGTATCTGTTTTAAAACAAGCAGCCAAGAGACAATGAATGACACTTTGCCTCAAGATTTAAGAGATTTTTTAAAATGCAACTAAAAACTAATGTATAGAATATTAAAAAGGAGATTAATAGGAGGCTTAAAAATTAGGAATGGATTTTTGGATATAAAGTTTAAGAGTAAAATTGTTCTTAATATTTGCCTCAAAGTGCACAAAGGAAAAATTAGGATTACCAAAATAATTGCTATTCTAGTTTGCTCTTATAGGTTTTTTTTTAAACAGTTTCCAGCAAGCCCAGAGCAAAGTACAAAGGATTCTTACAAGTTTGTTAGATGTAATTTTGGCTTTTATAAGTTCCAGGTAAGAGCATGCTTAAAAGCTACTTCTATGTTGACCACCTTGTTGCTTTTAATTGGAATAAAGTGGCCTTCTATAAGACTCATTGATCTGCAAACTGGTTCGAAGTCAGCCCAGGGAAGAAAAAGGTCCCTGTGAGACTGTCACCTCTAATCATCCAGCAGAGTGCTGAACGAGCAAGCAGAGTTGCTTTGGGACTCAAAGTGGCAGAGTGCTAACCTTGAGCTGTAGAGCTGAGGGACAGCACTCAGGCCCTGAGTTCAAGTTTAGCGACCAACTAAGGGAAATGCCAATGAGGCATTTTTTCCAGTGTGGAGAAGACACTCCTGGAACGAAAGCAATGGTGGAGCATCCAGAGGTAGTAAGCCACTGCTTGGATGGCAGAAATGTCAGATCCTAGAGTCATTTGTGCATGGCCCTTCAAGAATTGATCAGAGCCAGGAGGTCATGCGAAGACAGTTTGTAAGCATGCCTAATGTCCATGACTATTTACCTCGTAAGGGACAGGAACTTGCCATCCTGTGACAGTAGTAAAAAGCTAAAGTTATAAAATGTGGGGGATAGTTTAAATCCCAACCCTTGTATGTGCCAAAAATTCTAATTGGCAATAATTTTTGAGCTGACACCAGCTACATGAAATTCATCTCCTCAGGAAAAAGTTTGTAAACCTGTAAGTGTGTTTCTATTGATATCTCTCTGAAGGTCTGCATAGGTAACTGGGGCATCATTAGAGACCACATTCCTAAGCCATCCAGAAAGATGCTTTTGCAAACCAGAAGGCTTGTTTACAAGCTACACTGCTGTAGCCAGAGAAAAGGTTTGTGCATTTGCCAAAAGTTAAAATATCGTTCTTTGTAAAATAGGCTAAGGTTATAGGTTCCTGGCTAGGTAGGATCAACACCCCTGAGTCAGCTTAAAGAAGTTACAGAAGATGAATATTCACCCATCTTCTGCTTTTAAGAACAAGGGACCAGAGTCACTTTAAAAAGTTGTGTCCAAATAGACAGAAGGAAAAGGCATGGGAAATAGTACAGGCCTGAGCCCTCTATATCTGCCTAGAAAATCAGCCTTATTAAAAGAACTATCTAGTTTAAATAGTTGTCATCTTGGTAAATTGTCGTGGGCTATTGTCTAAATAGTCTTAAAAACTAGTGGGGTCACAGCCAGCCTAGCCTATGCAATGTATCCTTAACCAGTCTGTGTAGGAATTTGCAGCCCAGCAGGAGGTGTGACAGTCCCTTGAAGCCACTGAAAGACCCTGCTGCTGCTGCTACAGCTTGACAGTCCCCTGGAAGAAATCTACATTGTTACCCTGACCACCTCCACTGTGAAAAAAGTAGAGTGAACTGCCTGATTCCATCACCTGAGACTGCATCCTGGTTGAAAGCTGCTAAAACTGAGATCTTGTGGGACATTCTTTTGGGTGATATCCAGAAACCTTCTCTATTCCCACAGTGGATATTGGGGGCAAGGATATCACTGGCTTGCTTGCCTTAGGCACTTCAGTGCATAGTGACTGAAAATCCACTCTATAGTCACAGCCAAGTTTGGCTCTGGTATGGTAATAACCTGAGTTTGTTTTCAATACAGGTAGTAATGAGACCCAGCCCTGCTCTTAGCCTTAAAATCTAGCAAGTTTCTGCATACCAGTGGTGACTTGAGGCTGCTCTGAGATAACTTGGTTCTGCAAGCCAAAGGAAAAATGGGCATTTTAAAACTCTAGCCACAAAGAAGTTCAAGGAATTGCAAACAAGAGGAGGGTAGTAAAGAAAGCCTTGGGAAAGGAATTGGGAAAAAATTAGTATCCTCTTTGGATAAAAAAGGATTTGAAAAGTAAGGATTGTCTTAAAACATTAAGTCATTGGAGTAAAGAAGACAAACCTCAGACAGTTTAAGTATGTAGTAAATGGTATGAGTATGTCTTAATATTGGAGCTTCATGAGTACTGCTGGTATAAAATTAAGTTAACTGATATACAGAGTCAGGACTGGTGGAAAAAAATGTAAGGGCCTTTGGTACTGTTAATTTTGTTACTCACAGTCGGGTCCAGTGTTGTAAACCGGCTAGGGATGTTTGTTAGAAAACGCATTAACACTGTACAGCTGATGATCTTAAAGGCTCAATATCATCTGGTACCCAATGGAGAACATGATGTGTGCCCATAAGGACCATGATTGGCCCTTAAGGCCTATCAGAAAGGGGGAAATGAGGAGCCTGAGGCCTGAGTGACTCCATCTTGAGCTAGATGTCATCTTCTGAAGTATGAGTTATGCAGCTGACCATGAGCCCGACCTGGGAATGAACAGAAGAAGCAATTCCCTGGCAACTGGGAACATAAACTATCCTTGGGGAAACCGCAGGCAGGCAGGTGCTGGAGGGCATGGTGACCCCCGCAGTCAGGCCACAGGTGGTGTTTGTTTATAAAAGGAGCCCTGCAGTTTAGCAAGTGTGTCCTTGAGACTCCCTGTGGTGCAAGCCAACCAGTTTAAAGTACTTCAACCCTCTGATCTAACCAACAACCTGTTTCTGCTTTGTAGTGCGCCAGTCATACTATAGAATTGTATTAAGAGTTTCCCTGCGATGTGTTATAATTTGTTGTAAGATGCTATGATGTATACAAAGTCCCTGCCTTCCCTAAAAATTGTATAAAAAGTACTATAACCCTGGTCTTGGGGCCTCTTAGCGTCATGGGCTGCTGCCATGTATGTGGTGGGACCAAGTTCTAGCTTGCAATAAAGACTCCTTTGCTTTTACATTGTTGATGGTCTCTGGTGGTATTTTGGGTAAGGATTTCCAAATTCGGTTTTACACTGTCTTTCTTCCATCCTGTTTCTGGCTCCCTTATCAAAGATTATGTGCCTGTAGGAGTGGATTCATTTCTGGGTCTTCAATTCTGTTGTATTGATGGAATTCTGTGCTTCTATCGGAAAGAATGGCACTACCCCATTCCTGAGGAATTGGAAAAACTGGAAAAAATGATATTAAGTGAAATAAGCCAGATCCAATTAAATATATACTGCATGATTTTCCTCATTTATAATAACTAGAATATGCCCATAAATCTAAAGTTAATCCAGTAGGTAGTAAAAGACAAATAATTATACTTGGGCATGAATAACTAACAGCAATCTAAGCATTCACATGGTGAAAGCAAGGGCAGCTATTCTTAGGAGAGGATCACAATGGCTCAATACCTATGTACATATGACCATATTGCAATGAACTCTAAGAATCAATCATGCATATGAAATACATATATCTGTATACAATTTAATAGATGTCATAAAATAACCGACTTCCCTGTAATCTCAAAGCAAAATTGTAGGTTTAGAAGATAAAATTGAGGAATGTTTTCAAAACAAAAACTAAAATATATAGAGGAAAAAGTGGGAGAGAAAAGATAAGATGAAAAGTAGAGTAGCTATCTATTGAAGAATTCATAAAAAATTTCCAAAACTATACAAGAGAGCTGGGGTACAGCTCAGTTGTAGGACTAGACTAATATATACAAAGCCATGGGTTCAATCTCCAAGAAGGCATAATAAGGTAATAAATAGTAATAATAAAATAATTACTTGAAATAAATGCTTTCATGTTAGAGAGGCCTGATTCTTAAAACAGTATACAAATTACTCTCAATTCTTGTATCCAATGACATAAAACCACAAGAATGAAGAGGAAATAGTTTTCCTTTTCTATCCTTTCCTTTAGTTTTCTGTTTTCTTCTTTTCTTTTTTCCTTTGGCACTACTGGTGCTTGAAGTTGCTAAGGCTCTGACCACTATTTTTCAGATGAGGTCTTACTTCTTGGCCAAGCCTCCTTTGAGCAATAATTTCTTACCTATGGCTTCCACAAACATGAGATAACAGGGAAATTACACTATACCTAGCTTTCTGTGTTTTTATAGTTTCTCACTTTTTTTTTGTCAGAACTGGCCCTGGATGTTGGTGTTCTAAAGTTCTGCCTTCTAATTAGCAAGCTTGGACTCAGACTATTTTCCAATGTAAACATTCGATATTGACTTCTATTTTCTAGATATCATTAAATTCTATTGAGCTTAGTATGGATCTTTATGATGTTATAAGAAGAACACAGAGAAATCCCTTGAATATTTTCCCAGTTTCTTTAAATATTTATAGAATGACATCACAAGTAGGACATTAATATTTCACAAGTGCCTTATGCAGACTTCAGTTACTTTAATTATTTTGTGCACATATTAAGTCCAATATAATTTTATCAATTCTATATTAATATATCATATTTACAGATAACGTTTCTTTACCAAAAATGAGTCTTGTCTCATGCTTCCCTTTTATAATTAAACCCACTACTTCTCTTTGTCCCATCCCAAACCTGTTTCATCCTGGCAACCAACACATTTTTTTTTCTCCGACTTCTAGCTCATGCAATAAATAAGCTTTTAGAATTTCCTTCAGATCTATGGTAGATTATTGTCAGTTGTTGTATGCCTTAATAATGTATTGTATTCCCAGAAGTTGCCTTTGGTTCTGTCATTATAGAATGTAGCACAATTCGTTTCCCATTTACCTGAAGAAAGCCTGAACTGACTAGAGGAAATAATGCTGGTATAAACCTATGTGTTTTGGCCTTTGGGTGAATGTTACATTTTATTTCTATGAGACAAAGCCTAAAGAACTCAATTCCTGTTGCATATTTCATATTCTAGGAACCTGTCAAAATGTTTTCAGAAGTGGCTTTCCCATTTGAATTCCTGCCAGCATCCAGTTTCTCTGTTTCTTGATAGCATTTAGTACGGACATTGTTGTATTATGTGAAGTAATTCTCATATATGTTTTATAATGTCATTTTAGTTTTAATGTGCATTCATTTGATGACTGATGATGCTTTTCTTGTGCTTATTTTTCACAACATGTATTTTGCTGGTTTCTACTCGATTTTTTTTTTTAACATTAGGTTTTGAGCATTTTATGTAGAGTCTACATTTGAGGCATTCTTCAGGTACAGGATTTGCAAATATTTTATCCTTGACTATGGGTACCCTTCATCATCATTACCACCACCATCATCATCATCACTATTAGTATTACTATTATTAATTTTGTACATGTATGTATGGTCCTGGGGATTGAAATCAGGGCCCCTGAGATTTGTTGCATTTTGTTAACAATTTGCCATTTGAGGGGCTGGGAAGGTGGCTCAATGTAGAGCGCTTGCCTTGCATGCATGAGGCCCTGGGTTCTATTCCTCAGCACCACACAAGCAAAAAAGAAAAAAGCCAGAAGTGGCACTGTGGCTCAAGTGGTAGAGTGCTAGCCTTGAGCTGAAGAGCTGAGGGACAGCACCTAGGCCCAGAGTTCAGGCCCCACGACTGGACCCAAAAAATAAAAAATAAAAAAAATAAAAAAAAACAATTTACCATTTGAGTCATGCCTCACTTCTGGCTTTTTTGCTGATTAAGCAGAGATAAGATTCTCAGGGACTTTATTTTGTGGGCTGCCTTCAAACAGTAATACTCAAATCACAGCCTAGCTGTGATGAGATACATGAGCACCCTGCTCCTAAATTCTATTCACTATTTGTATACGAGACTAAATTATTTTTGACTTTTATTGAGTTTTATTGAGTTATACTATATCAAGTTTTCCTTTCCAATAATTTTAATGCCATACTTAAGTATGCTTAAATTGTCAAGACATCTTCCTTTGCTTTATATTTACATCACTCTTTTGTTTTATATGCCACTTTCAAAACCTGCTTGAAGATAATATTTGAATAAATTGTTATATTTAAGTCAACGTTCACTTTTTAATTCTCCCCAATACTGTCTAATCTATCACCACTTATTAAAGAGAATGTCATTCCACAAGTGTTTGGTTTTAAACTCTTATTAAATATTCCTTGATAATATGTATGTGGCTCTAATCTGGTGCCGTCCAGACCCATTGAGCTTTATAATCTTTCCTCTACAAATATAACAATTTTACACTAACACCTTTAATATTAGACAGAGAAATATATTCCAGTTTATTTTCTTTTGTCAATGAGTCAAGAGTGCTGGTCAGGTGTTTCAAGAAATTGTCATAAACTTATAAATAAAATTGTGAAGCTGGGTACTGTCAGCTCATGCTTATAATCCTAGCTGCATAGGAGACTGAGATCTGAGGATTGCGGTTCAAAGCCAGCTGGAACAGGAATGTCTGTGAGACTCTTATCTCCAATTAATCACCAGAAATCCAGAAGTGGCACAGTTGCTCAAGTGGTAGAGCACTCACTTTGAGCTGAAGAGCTGAGGGACAGTACCCAGGCCCAGATTTCAAGCCCCAAGAATGACCAAATAAAAGGAGGGGGATGAAGCAGGAGACAATTAAATAACTTTGCTCAAATGTATCCTCCAATCCACAAAAATTATATGTCTGTATTTACTTAGATTTTTGCCTTTATATTCAGCATTTTATAATTTTCAATGATACTGGGTGAACAACACTGAAATACATTTTGACGATGTGTGGAGATAGCACAAAGACATTAACAGAAAACAGTTGAAAAATAAGGGGCAATGGGAATGGAGAAAGACAGAAACAGGTTAATCAGGCCTTTGATCAATATGTGCATGTGCAAAATATTTCAATAAGATTTCTTCGTACAATTAATATGCACCAATTAATAAATATCTTCCAAAGGCATTGGTATTCATGTATGACATAAAGGATAAATACAGATTCTCTGGTGAAATGAAACAAAGATAGACGCGAAAATACATAATTATAGTAATTGTGTAAACGAACTAAGAAATTTGGTCAACATTCTGAGGGCTCATGGTTCATTAGACTAGAAGGCCATTGGTGTCTAAGATAATACTAAAATGTTAGACTTGAGCCTATCTTTAAGACTGCTTAATGCTAAAGTAAAATCAATAAAGGACATGTTTGGCAAATAAAGTAAAATGATCGCTTATGGACAAATGAAAATAATAATATACATATATAGTTATTTGTATATATACACATATAAATATGAAATATGCATAGGTACACATAGTATGTATAGATATGCACTTATTTAAAGAGATTTGAATCAGAAATATATTAAGAGCATATTAATGCCAATGAAAAACTTTAACCATCCTGAATATGTTATCCAAAAATCCAAATACATATCTCTGTAATAATATACCAACAACCAAAGAACATATTAAAAGATCATAGCATACCTAGACATTGCATACATATAGAGATTAGTGGAAATAGAAACAACAATAAGATAGCACTGCACAACCACTATGTAGAAATTGGAATCCTTATACATTGTTGCTTAGCACTTAAAGTGATATAGTCAGTTTATTAAACATACTGGGAATCTTTAAGATACTACACATCTAGTTGCTCTATTATCCAGCATTTTAAGTCATAGTTTTATATACAAAATAGATTTCAACACATGACCAATGAGACACATGTACAAGAATATAGATAGCAAAACCTTTTACAATAATATATAATAAAATATTGAAATGCCCATTGAGGACATTATATAATTCTATACATGTATACAAAACAATACGGCCTATCTGTCAGAAAAATTTACATGAACTTACTTGGGAAACACTAATATTACATGGGAGAAATGGATAAAATAGACTGCATTTTCTAATTAAATGAGCTTTTTAAAATTGGTACATCTGTAGTGGTAGACTATGAAGTAATGTTTGGTCAAGTGGAGGGTAGGTTGAAATGATGACAGGAAGTGACTACTAATAAATATTGGAGTATTTTGAGGGGGTAGTAATGATAAAATGTTCTAGAGCTGAAGGTGATGTTCATAGTCAACTCTTAACTTTCTATGAATCATTGTACTTTATCGAAGAATTACAGATTGCATTTGCATTAACCTTAGGAAAAATTTTAGAATAGTAGTGGGTGAATCTGAGTGTTAATTTAGCATTTAAAATCACAGAATTCTGTAATGCATAAGTTTAGTATGTTGATGAATGAGACTATCAATAAAATACGAATTGTGACATATCCTCTAAGTGACTATATATGACATTGTGAGTCAGTGAATCTTCTACAAAATTATGTAAATTGAGAGATGAGATAGGATTGAGAAGGATGAGAGACAATGATCATCAAGATGCATTGTACTGGGCTAGGAATGTGGCTTAGTGGTAGACTTACTTAGTGGTAGTGAGAAGCCCTGGGTTTGATTCCTCAGTACTACATAAACAAAACAAGCTGGAATTGGTACTGTGACACAAGTTGCAGAGTGCTAGCATGAGGAAAAGAAGCTCAAGGACAGTGCCCATTGTCAAGGCCCTAAGTTCAAGACCCAGGACTGGCAAAAAAAAAAAAAAAAAAAAAGGAAGCATTGTATTAAGACAGACACTAGCAGCTCATGCCTGTAATCCTAGATACTCAGGAGGCTGAGGATTGAGGTTTGAAGCCAGCCCAGGCAGGAAAGTCCATGAAATTCTTATCTCCAGTGAAATCTGAGAAAAATCTGAAAGTGCTGCTGTTCCTCCAGTGATAGATTTCTAGTGTTCATCCAAAGGAGCTCAGGGTCAGCTCCCAGGCAAAGAGTTCAAACCTCAGGAGAGAAAAAAGGAAAACAAAATAACTCACTAAACACTATTTATAAACTGCCTGGTCAAACAGCAACCCCCAATCACATACTTAAAGTTAATTAAAAATATGATTAGAATAAAATGCAAGTCATTTTAGGGACCAAACATAGATAGAATACAAAGGTTGTTTACAGGGACAAAGTAAATTTTATATCACGCAGTTTGAGTTGAAATTTGTTCTTCAGTCTTATTAAATCATTTGTGAAATTGACAATAGTGCCAATTACAGATTTATTTCCTTGAGGAAAAGGGTGAATTCTGATGTCTTGTCATAGCAAACCTTAGTGGTAAATTTTTTGCCTCTTTTTGAAGTATAACTGATATTTTAAAGTAGATTTGCCCTACTATAATATTAATTTAATCAATCATTTCATTAGGGCAATGTTGGTCAGATTTTTTCCAGTAAATCTTATCCCTTATAATAAATGAGAACATGCTGTGTCAGTCTCCTATTAATATGACAAAATCGTTTATGAAATCAACTTAAAAGGAGGAAAGATTAGTCTTGGCTTCTGATTTTATACGTTTCAGTTTATGTTTCTTATCCTCATTGCTTTGGGTTGACACAGTACCCATGTCAGGAACATGTGATGGAGTATGTATATTCGTGGAAGCCAGGAAGAAAAGAAGAGGAGGAATAGGAGTGGGAGAGGGAGAAAGAGGGGTAGAGAGAGAGGGAGAAGGAAAATGAGAAGGAGACAGAGAAGAAAAAGAAGGAAGAATAGGAAAGGACTTTGATCTTAACGTCCTCTGATCACAAGTTCTCAGTGACCAAATCTCTACAGCTGTGCCCACTTGAAAAGGTTCACCACCTCTTTATGGCAACATAGTGAAAACTAATTATTAATCCCAATCCTTTATGATTTCAGATTTAATTTCTAGAATGGTGGGTAGATATTTCTGTACAATTGTGATAACTTCTGTTCCTAAGTATTTACTTCAATTAATCAGAGGAGCTATTTGGCATGGAGTTGGTTTGGTTATACAATTGCTGGAGAGATGAATGAAATATTTAGACTGCAAATACATTTTATTTAACAGATAAGGAAGCTTCAAGAGATTTCATTTTTGATCTTCAAAAATGACTATTTCATCTAACTCATAATGACTTGAATTTTTCATAATTTTATGGCATTTATATTCAAGTTTTTTTGTCATTTATAGTGAGGTTCATTCTTTCTAGTTGAAGGAAAAATGAATACTATAACTTCTATAGAGAGTAGGTATAATATGAATTTCCTGCCATTCAATAATGTTATATTCAAATATATAGGAATAATTGGATAAGTCATAGAATATTTTGCTTTAGTTAGCTCATATTGAGATTGATTCAATTTCTAAAAATCAGTGTTGACATAAAACATATGAAATTCAGTGTTTCTCTGAAATGACTTGGTACTCAAATCTCAGAAATACATGACCAGTAACTAAGATTTCTGCATATTCAAAAAAATGTATGAATCTAAATTTTTATGTCAAAAAAGTTTAGGGTAAAAAGAATAGAAAATCATGTAGCTGCAATAGATAAAATTTAAAGTTAATGACAAATTGCTTCATTCAGCCTGATAGATCCTATTGATTTTAGCTTACATGAGAAATTTGATTAATGATCCTTTTGTCGCTTTTGAATAATAGAGTATTCAATTTGTCCAAAGATTCTGTCATTGAAACCTTTAGTGCATATTTTTTCATAAAAATGAAAAGTATTTTTCCACAGTACAGGTTCAGATTTAATAACTAAATAAATATCTAAATGTTAATTTGTTAAATTGACCTCTGGAATTCAAATAATAAGAAATTTATTTTATTCTTAGATATATTATATCTGTGCTGAATATGAGTGTCTCAAGCTTCTAATCCTTGCTTTTCTGGAAGCTGGACTTCAAAGCCAGCCTTGGCAAGAAAGTTTGTGAGACACATCTCAATCACACACACTCACACACACACACACACACACACACACACACACACACACACACACACACACACACAGAAAGCCAGAAGTGGAGTTGTGGATCAAATGTTAGGGCACTATCCTTGAGTGAATAAAAGTAAAGGATAGGCCTTGAGTTCAAATCACAAGAACAAAACACGCACACACACACACACACACACACACACACACACTCTCTCTCTCACACACACACACAGACATGTACAATATTATGTCTAAATTCTTATTTTAGTTTGAAGAAATAAACAATGACATGAAAAGTAATATTTGTTACATATCCTGCATTTTTGTGAAGTGCTTTTTAGTGGTTTTTAGTTTTTTGTTTTAAGATATAGCTTAGGTTATTAAAATTAATATTAATCTATTTAATAGTTATAATTCCTCATAACACATTGGAGTACAACATTTGGTATTTTTTCTATAGTGTTAAGAAGTATTCTGAGTAAAAAAAAGAAATGAAGAATGGAAGAAAAAAGAAAGAAAGAAAGAAAGAAACAAGAAAGAGAAAGAAAGAAGAGAGAAAGAGAGAGGTAGGGATGGAGGGAAGGAGGGAGGAAGGAAAGAAGAAAAGAAGGAAGGAAGGAAGGGACAAAAACAATTTAATTTATAAAATCTGATATTTAGCAGAACATAAATTTCATGTAAGTTAACTCTTTAGTAAATGCAAGGTTTCAATTGCCACTTCTCTGCATGTTCTCTATGCATGAATGAAACCAACAAATGAGGGATCATAAATAACCACCTGAATCTGTTTGCATCTGTAGTAAATATGTACACAAATATTTTTCTCATTTTTTATACATCATTAAATAACTATTTGCAAACAATTTACATTTAGTTATAAATATTCTAAAAATTGATGTAACCAAAGGATGTCAATGTATTATATAATGTGAACTCTGGTATTTATAATGCTAATAATATTACATTCTTCATGTTATATTAATTATAACAATTACATTATGTATTTTTTCAGAGAAATTAGCATCCTCTAATTTTGGTGTCTGTGGGAGTCCTAATAGCAGACGGTAATTAAAATCAAAAGAGATCTGTATTTCTGAAAGCAATTAACTCATTGGAGATTGTTCAAATACATCAGAAGGGCCTTAGAAATATTGCACCATGTTTACATGATTACCTATGATGTGATTCAAGAGCCACTAAACAATCGTACTTCACTTTGCCATTACTATAATTATTCCCATTGTTAAGAAGAATCATTCACATAATTTACACGATATAGGTTTGTCCTTAAGTTATTATTTCTTATGAAATAATATCCAAATGATACACTACACTAAGAGTTAAAGCAAAAGTTGCAAAATATATTGGACGATGTAACTACTTCCAGATACACATTTTGAAATTGTATTCCCTGTCTGGTGACATTAGAATCAACTTTTCAGAGATGACCCTGAAATAATGATCCTGATAAAAGAAGCCCAATATAACTACTCTGCCATGTGAACGTCCAGCAAATAAATTATAATGAACCAGAAAGTAGACCCCCCATAAGACAAGGAATTGCTTTGAATAACCATTTTTATAACCAATGTTCAAGCTTCTAGAGTATGGGTAATATACTCCTGATGTTTTTAAGCCACTTACGTTGAAGTATTCTCTTATAGCAGCCCAATAGCTGACAAAAAGCAAAGGAATTTTTATTTAAATTTCAAATTTTCAGAAAAAAGATTCATAATGTTTTATTATTGGAATTTGATTCTCCAAACCTCCAGGTTAAAAATATTTTTAAATGGGAATTGACTTAAGGTTAAACTCTCTATTCAACAATCATAATTAAATTTTTGAATATTTTAATATCTTTAACTACTTGTACAAAGGAGTTGCCATTCACTGAAACAGTTTATGGATACAGAGCATCTTGATCAATTTCACCCATTTCAACATTCTCATCCATCCCTCCCAATCAAGCCCAGTCTTTACGTATCTCAATATTATGTTATGTATGGAATTACTTGCCATTTAACAAAGCAGTTTATGTGTACAATGCACCTGGAAATGTGTTACCACTTCAACATCTTCACCCCAATTTCACACTACCCCTTGCTTTGTATATTTCAATTCTGGGAAGTATGCAATGGTTTCTTGCCTATCCTTTTCCCCTTCAATTTCCTACCCCTCTCACATTGCCTCCCACTGTCCTCTCTTGCACTACACATTTACTGGCATTTATTTTGTTGGGCTTTGACTTAATCTTTTAAGAGAATGATAATATTTTCACACTACATAGACTCTGACACTTCAGATAATTCATTTGTATCTGTTTGCATACCATCCAGTATGTTTAATAAATGTTTATAAATTTACATTTAGAAGCAGCTGCTATCTACCACAAGTGAGGAAACCTAAGTTTCTCTGGGTGCAGTTAATTTCACTTAACATTATTATTTCTGCGTGTTTCATTTTCCTTAAGAATGGTACAATATTATTGTCTCTGATGGATGAATGGAATTTGAATATTTATGTGTATATATGTATGTATACATACATACATACATACTTGTAAATAGCGATCAATAAAAGTATATACATCATATAAATATAATTGTTTTTTATCATTAAGTCAATTCAGGGATTAAGGTGTGATAACTTATAATGTTGCTTTCTATTTAATAATGCTCTTTATTTTAACATTAAAGTTGTAAGTAACACAATTCAAGTCCTAGTGAAATTTGTTTTTTTGTTTTTGTTTTTGTTTTTTTTTGTCGGTCGTGGGGCTTGAACTCTGGGCCTGGGTGCTGTCCCTCAGCTCTTCAGCTCAAGGCAAGCGCTCTACCATGTGAGCTACAGCACCACTTCCGGTTTTCTAGTGGTTTATTGGAGATAGGAGTCTCACGGTCTTTCCTGCCCGGGCTGGCTTTGAACCGCGATCCTCAGATCTCAGCCTCCTGAGTAGCTAGGATTACAAGCGTGAGCCACCAGTGCCCGGCGTCCTAGTGAAATTTGAAGGTTCAAATTTAAATTTAAAATTTCAAAATGTCTAATACTTCCACTTTGGCAACCAAAATGAAAAACAGGGATGTTTTATCCTCAAGAATGTAATTATTTCATGTGCAAAAAAATAAAATAAATGTAATATTAATTCAGTGGAAATAATAAATCAAATACTTATGCAATGCATCAATTCCATAGATTATGAGATCTATTGATAAAATTAATAAAACTTGTAAAGTTGGTTTTTCGACATAACATCTTGTACATCTCATTGTTGCAATGGGTCCACCTGTATCCCTATTTAAACAATTTATTTTTCCCTTCCCCTCCACAAATTATACCAACGAGGAGATTGGAAGGAATGGGAAGGGGAAACAAAGGAGCAGGCAACAATGCTTGATATGAAATGTAGTCATTACCTTGCCCATGTAATTGTAACCCATCTGTATGGTATTTTCACAATTTAAAAAATAACAAATAAAGAAAGAAAAATAAATAAAACCCAGGATTGGCAAAAATTTATTTTAAAAGAAAAAAATGATTAAAACTCTTATTAAGTAGATTACTTAAGACATGAACCGAGTGATAATTTTCTTTTCTAGGTGAACTTGATATAGAAATCAAAATCTAAAGATTCCAGAGTTCTGTGTGCTTATACATGTCAATTTATACATATGCTTGACTCACCTCGACAATATATGAAGATAACTGAGAACAGGACTAGAATAAAAAAAATCACTCAAATGTTTAGCTTTATTTTGTGACTAAATATGTATTTTTTATCTCTTTATTTTATTTGAAAAATCTGGTAATTTATTTAAGTCACATCAACAATAATGAGAAATACACAGCTCCTAGCTCCTTAAAAGACAATCAATAAGACAAAAAGAAAACAACAAAGAAAAAAATGGAACCTCATTTTGCATGTAGTCTTTGTATATTGTGGTGATTTGTAACTGTAGATTATGTGACTATCCCATGAATCTGGGCTCAAATCACTAGGGCTACTGGAAGAAAATTTCAAATTCTAGAGCAGCTAACACAGCTGTGCAGTTGTTTGTGGGTTTCACTGCAGTAGTAGCTGGGCCTGAACTGTACAAAGGAAATAATTTTAGTGCTTTGAAGGCAAAAATGTGATGAAAAGCATACTTTTATCTTCTTAGATGAAATAAGAAGACCACACTTTAAAGCTTACTAAATGATCAGCCCTTTAAAGAACAGTGCCATTTTTAAGGAACTCTAGATCATTCAAGTCCTTCATTCCATCCACAAGCATTGTTGCCATTCACAAATCATTGTCAAAGTGAATTTCCAGTTCTTTTTGATATTTCAAATGGTTTAGGAGTAACATAAACAATAATTCAAGTTGTTGAGAAAATTTAATTTAGAATAAGCAAGCAAATCAGATTCAACTCCATAGCATAACCTTTAGGAAAAATGAACTGAGGAATATGGCATGTCCTTTGTAATTTAATATTAGACATTAGGGCAAAATGCCAGAAGCAGACTCTACAAGGAAACCGAAGTCTTTGATAATATATATAAAAGATTACCCAGGGAAAAGTAATTTTACTTACATTTCCTATTGTATGATAACATTTTTGTCTGCTAATGAGAGACTCAAAAATATTTTAATTATGATATGAAAAATGTATTGACATAAATGAATGAAATCAGGGCGTAGATGGTACAGGAGCTGGGTGATTCTTTAATTATTTTCATTATTTTGAATGATCTGGTATTTTGTATTGTGGAAGTATGAATGTGTCAAGAGCCCTGCAGGGAGTCTATCTGCATGATAGGCTTGACTATCTCACTGGAACATCAGGAGGCTGTTCACAGAATCCGGTCTTTTCATCCTGCCCCATACAAATACCGGTAGCTGCTAACAACCACCTTTTCACCCCCTAGTAGCTGCTAACGACCACCTTTTCACCCCCCATACAAACACCCAGTAGCTGCTAACAACCACCTTTTCACTGCCCTAAGCAAGCATCCTGCAGCTGCTATGCCCAATGAAAAAGCTTCCTTATTCTAAACATATAAATACCCCAGTGTAAAAAATAAAATTTGGCAGCTTGATCAGAATCCTTGTCTTGCTGTCCTTCTTCGTGTCTCTTGTCCCTTCATTCATTCTCGCTTAGGTTCACTGCCCTCGTTGACGTCCTGCGGGTCGGGACATGAATGTATTTTATATCTGTGCAGGAAAGGTTGATTATTAGATAAGTGTCTGATACCCAATGTCAGGAATCTAACCTGAGTCAGAGTGGTAAATATATGTGTGTGTGTGTGTGTGTGTGTGTGTGTGTGTGTGTGTGTGTGTGTGTGTGTGTGTGTGTGCCTGCAAGCATGTATTTAGAAGGAAGAATCTTATTTTCCTCAAGGTATATACTTAATTGTATTAGTTATATTACATTAATGACAGCAGATTAAGGTAATTAACATTTTGACACATATGTTTATATTCCTATGATTGCATGAACAAACTAAAAAGTTATTTTGGTGTATGAGTTTTGTGGAAGGTCAGCTGAAAGTATAAACATTTGGAATCTTGAGAAAGATACCAATGGCAATCATTTCAGTGTAGATCAGTTTTAGACAACACTTGCAAGTATATATAATCATATTTGAAAGTGCAACATTGGTTTATTTTCAAAAGCTACACTATTCTATAACTTTGTAGGAAATTTAAATTATGGAAACATAAAAGTAATGTGATTATTTATTGCATACAGTTTTACACTTTAGTTTTGTCAAATTAAAATACCATTTATTTCTACTGTATAGGAGGAAAACCCTAAATATTACAGTTTAAGCCATATTTCATTTTGGGAAGCCTTGTCTGTATGAATAAGTTTATTTCTTTTGTTTCTGCTTTCCTATTCATAATTCTGTTTCTCATAGTATTATTCTAAGGACAAGTTCTTTATCCCAATTTGGGGCTTGAATATAACTCATGCTCAGTTTGCTAACAGTAGTCAGTCTACCATTTGAACCATGTCTCCAGCCCAGAAATTTTTGAAGTTAATTGGAGATAGAACCTCATGAATTTTCCTACCATTCTGAAAACCATTATCCCCCAAGTCTCATCCTTCTTAATCATTAGGATTATAAATTTGAGTCATGGACCCCAAGAGTCAATGACTTTTCATGTCTTATAGATTCCACATGTTTGCTAGTAATTGTAATAATAAACTACCACAGATTGGGTAGCATTAACACTGTAAATACATTCCCTCTGAGTTGGTGGAACTAAAACTCCAAGATCAGAGTTGGGTCCTTCTGAGTCCTCTTTCCTTGGAATATTCAAGGCCTTCTGCTTCTCTTGGAGGAGAGTTCAACTTAAATGCTACCTTTGAGATTCTCTTTCCCAATGCAGTCACTTTCTAAGGCAATGGGTTTTTGATCTTTAGTGTGATTTCAGTAGGACAGTATCCAACACATAATATATTAATTAATGGATAGGAGAAAATCTCTAATAGGAAATTATTTGGTTTGGGCATGGAAGTTATGCTATATTTAAAAAAAATAACAAAAGAGGCAAAGGTTTTATTAGAGCTTGTAAAATGAGTATGAAGTCTTGACCTCAGACATGCCAAATTCTTACCCTGACACACACTTAAATGCCTAGGAATACTGGATGATTGAACCCAAAATCCTATACTTGTGAAACAGCATCTCTTTTATTGCCATACCAGCAGATTGTAATTTGGTTGCTTATTTTGAGGTAGTATCACTATGCCTGGGCCTGCTTGGACTGCGGTCCTCCTAACACAAGCAAAACACATTGCACCCAGCAAATGGTTAGAGTTTCTGAAACTTCTTTTTTTTGTCTGGGCTTGCCTGGAACTGCAATACTCTAATCTCTGTTTTCTAAGTAGATAATATTGCAGGTTTGAGCCACTTTATCCAGTAAAAGTATACAATTTCAAGATATCTTGATATTGTGTATATTTGTGCTTGACATATATTGCTAACCTTAATTTAATTTTCTCCCTCTTTTGTTTAGTACTCTGAGTTGAAAATATTGACTTTCTTGATATACATGGCTTTGTTTTGGGTGGAATCCCATCACAATCCAAAAAATCTCCCAAAAAGTTTATGTCAAGAATCATGGAAAAAAGGCTTCAGGTTGAAATAAAAACACTGATCCTTAACTTATAATTGCAGTATATTTATAATGTTAGTCAATGCTTTCTGAAGTATGAGAAGAGAAGGAAGACAGAAATGTGAAAGGTGTCATCTCTGTAGAATTTCTGTAGTTGTCACTTCATGTTAT